>NW_006399864.1:10731505-10732427 GCF_000299155.1 Elephantulus edwardii
CTTCTTCCCTCATCACCATAGGCTCTTGCTCATATGTTATTTCTTTAAATTCCTCTGTATCTGCCAATTCCTTTCTATATAATGACTCCGTATATTCCTTCCATCTTCTTTTAGAGAGGGTGAAATCAGGCTGCTCGTTGGAGGCAAGGATTCTGAAGCTCCGTCTAACACACTGTGGACATGTTGCAAGGAGGGACCAGTCGCTGGAGAGACACATCATGCTTGAGAGGGTGGAGAGATAGTGCAAGAGATGAAGACCCTCGATGAGATGGAATGACTTAGTGACTGAGGTAATGGGCGCAGGTGTGTCAGAGACAATAGGGTTGGATCAGGATAGAACAGGGTTCAGAGCTGTTTGTTGTACATAGGGTCACTATGAGTTGCAGGCGATACCACAGCACCTAACAACAAACAACATTTAAATAGTTATTATAAAGATCTACCTTGTATCATCTGTATAACACAGATTCTTGATAAGCCTTCCTCCAATCCTGAAGGACTGTAGCCTTCAATACGGATTATAGCTACCACATCAAGAAAACAAAAATTCTCACCACTGGACAACGTAATGATAGGTGGAAAAAAGAATGAAATTGTCAACGATTTCCATTTGCTTAGATCCACAATCAACACCCTTGATACTGGTAGCTATAAAGTTCAGAAGCTGCGTTTCACTGTGACAATCCGCTGGACAGCACCCTGAAAATCTCCTTGACAAGACTCCAAGGTTCTATGGTGTAATTGACGTTAGTTTAAAGATTAAGGTACACCTGATTCAAGCCATGGCTTTCAGTTTTTCGGTAAGCATGTATAAGCTGCACAATGAATAAGAATGACATAAGAATTGACACCTTTGAGCTGTAGTGTTGGAGTTGTTTTTATGTGCCATCGAGTCACTTGCAACTCATAGCGACCCTATGTA
>NW_006399864.1:10733067-10753594 GCF_000299155.1 Elephantulus edwardii
AGGCTGCAGTCCTTGACCCTCTGCAGCAAGCGCTTCAGGTCCTCCTCAGTTTCAGCAAGCAGGGTTGTGTCATCTGCATATCACAGATTGTTGATGGATCTTCTACCAATCTTGACCCCACATTTCTCCCCATAGAGCCCAGCCTCCCAGATAATCTGTTCTGCATACAGGTTGAAAAGGTATGGAGACAGGACACATCCCTGAGAACACATGTAAAATAACAGAAAGGGCAAATGAGGTTGAGTGTCGGAGAGGAGTACTAAATCTCTATCTCATGTCACTATCAAGGGAACAAAAAATGCTTTGGAGAAAGTACAGCCAGAGTGTTCCTTGGCAAAGCCGCTCACATACTTTGGGGATACTTTGAGAAGGGGCCAGTCCTTGTGACGGACATGATGTTTGGACAGATGGAAGGTCAGTGAAAGAGAGGAAACACTCTCAATCAGAAGGACTGGCACAGCAACTGTAACAATAAGTATATCAGAGACGTTGAGGATGGCACAGGGTAGGGCAAAGTTCAGATCTGTTATGTGTAGGGTTGCTGTGAACCGCACTCAACTTGATGGCACCTAATGTGAAGAAGAAATATGTAAAGTCTACACTAACATACACAAGAATTATGTCAGACAGGATGTCTTAAAAAGAGGCAGGAGGCCTTCAAGAGAAGGATGTTTTTTAAACTAGAAGGTGATACACTGGCACTAAAGCACAATTGGGGAGAGGTGGAATAACATCACTCAACATGTGTCCCTTCCCTGCTTAGTCCATTCCTTTACTCAGATTTCCCAGATGCAGTAGTGCATGTATCTCCACCCTAAATACCAAAGACTATTCTCTTTGATATTCACTTAAGTTCTTTATGAACAATTCTGAAGAGTTTATTCCCATCATGAAGTTTCAGGCAAAGTGCTGAGCCACAGGTGTCTAAAAGTGTGCAATTGTTAAGGTAGAGCTGTCAAGAGTCCAGCTAAGCAGCAGTGAAAGTTCTCCATTCCTTATCCTCCTCTCCTTTCCAGGAGCTCCAAACTAGGGCTCAACATACTTGTTACTTTATTTTAACTGGTGATCTGGCGAGTAAAGAGCTGTGGAATCCGAAAGACTGAGAGCTTGAATCCAAAAGCTGCTCTCGGGAAAAAGAATGGCAATCTCCTTTCTGAACACTCGCAGGAGGGTCAGCTATGACAGCACTGAGACAGACATCCTTCTCACCACTTTCACCACCTACTTGTCTTCCGTGAGACTCTTTCTCCAACTCAAAACAGGTACATCCAAGCAAGTTCCAAAGCCTCCGTCAATACAAAGCCCTAACTAAAAAACGATCCTTCTTCCCAACTCTCAACTCAGAAGGCAGAGAAGGCTGCCCGGTCCCCTGAACAAAATGGGAAGACCAAGCAGGCGAGTGTTAGGGGAAAACTTTTGCCCAGCCTCTCACCCGGCCCAAGGGGAGGAGGCATAAAAACGTGTCCGGCCAGGCGGCTCAGGCAGTAGCGCTCCCCACGTGGATGCCAGGGGCGCAGACTCAACTCACCAGGCCGTCGATCTGCACCTGCTTCACGGCCGAGTCTCCGGTGGCCCCCTTGCCTTTGCCTTTGCCCGCGGAGCCGGCGGTGGAGCCGGAAGAAGCGGTGGGGCCGCCGGTGCCTTCCTTGCGGGACGCCATCTTTCCAGCCAGACAGGAAGAAGAGAAACTGACTAAGCGGAAGCGGAAGTACAGTCCCCGCGTGACATCACGCACAGGTCTGTTTAAGGCGAGTCGTGGGGGCGTGGTTAGCACGAGCCCCGCCCACTCAACCGCTGCCGGGCGGGATCCTTTGGGCATGTGCGGTGGGCAGTTGTCATCCTTATCATTTGTAGGTTTCTGTATTTGCTGATCAGTCTCACAACCTTCAGTTACAGCCTTTGTTATGGTTTACATCACAACATCAGGAAAACAAATGTTCTCACCTCTGGACTAACAGACAACAGTCAGATAAAAGATTAAAGTTATCAATTATTTCACCTTGCTCGAATCCACAATCAACATCCTTGGGTGATGTTGTTACATGCCATTGAGTTGCCTGCGACTCATAAGGACACTATGTATAGCAGCTCTGAAGCCTTCCCTGCCCTAAGCCAGGCTCACTGACTCCAACACACCTACCCACATTGCCCCAGTTACTGTATCAATCATTTCATCCCGAGTGTTCCTCTCCTGCACTGTCCCACTATCCTTCCAAGCACGATGGCTTTCTCCAAGGACCAATCCCTGCCAGCCACGCGCCTAAAGTATGTGATATGGAGCTTCAAAATTCTAACATCCAAGTTTCACCCTCTCCAAGACAGACTTACCTGTTTTCTTGGTGATCCATGGTATGTTCAATACTCTTCTCCAGCACCACAACTCAAAGACATCTATTCTGTCATTCTTACTTACTGTCCAGCTCTCTGATGCAGAAGGTTGAGGACTCTAGTCTTCAATATAGATTGAAGTTCAACATCAAGAAGACAAAGATTCTCACCATTGTACCAATTGGCAGCACCATGATAGAAGGAGAAGAGATTGAGGTTGTTAACAATTACAGCTTGCTCAGATCCACGGTCAACACTCTTGGTGCCAGCAGCCAGAAAACCCGAAAGAACGAATTGCACTGTGAATATCTGCTATCAGAGAGACCTCTCCAAAGTGGTGAAGTATAACGATGTTAGGTTAAGGATGAAAGTGAGCTTTTTGTCAGACATGTTCTTTTTAATTGCTTCTTATGCATCTGAAAGTTGGACAGTGAATAAGGATAACAGAAGAGCCAATGCCTTTGAGTTTTTATTTTGAAGAAGAGTACTGAATGTCCCATGGACTGACAAAAGAACAAATGAGTATATCTTGCAAAAAGTGCAACCAGGGTCCTCCTTAGAGACAAGGATAGTTAAATGTCGTCTTACATACTTTGGGAATGTTGGTAGGAGGGAGCCAATCTGTGGGAAAAAATATGCTGAGAAAGGTGGGAAGGTAAGTGAAAGAGAGAAATATGAATTGATACAATGACTGTATTAATGAATTAGAGTGTACCAGATATGATGAGGATGACTCGAGAAGATTGAAGGATGGATGAAGCAAGAACGAAAGTATGAAAGATGGTTCAGGCAGGATAAAGCAAGCTTCAGATCTGTTGCTTTTAGAGTTGCTATGAGTCGTAATGAACTCAGCTGCTCCTAACAACAACACCTCACCAATGAAACACAGATCAGCATAACTCACAGTTTATCCATCATCTTCATTGAATGCTGAACTGTTGTTGTTATTGTTGATGATGTTGTCTGCCATTTAGTTGGAAGCAACCAACAGTTGACCCTCCAGCAGATTCTTAGAAGCAATATAAATTGCACAGGAGGAGACAGCCTAGCCTTCTCCCACAGAGTGGCTGGTGGATTCAAACCATGTACCTTTAGGATCACAGCACAATTTCTTACCACTAGGCCACCAGAAGTTCCCAATGTTGTTGCTATTGTTGTTATATTCAATCAAGTTGACTAAAACCATCTGCAACCTTATGAACAGTAGCTCTGAACCTTGCCCTATCCTGAGCCAATCTCACTGTCTCTGACACACCTACCCACATTACTACAGTCACTGTGTCAATCCATCTCATGCAGAGTCTTGCTCTTCTGCACTGTCCCTCCACCTTCGCGGCATGATATCCTTCTCCAAGGATTGTTTCCTCCTGGCAACATGCCTGAACTACGTCAGACAGAGCTTCAAAATTCTTGCCTCTAACGGGAAACCTGGTTTCACCCTCTCCAAGACAGAGTTGTTTATTCTCTTGGCAATCCATGATATGTTCAATTCTCTACTCCAGCACTACAAGTCTAAGGGATCAATTCTTCTTCTATCAGCCTTAGTCATTGTCCAGGTCTCTGATGCATAACAAGTAACTGCCAAAACTATGGTCTGGATCAGGTGCACCTTAGTTTCTAGACTCACATTGTTGCTCTTCAGCCCTCTGGAGAGGTCCCTGACAGCAACTTTCCCAATACAACTCATCTTTTTATTTCCTGACTGCTGGTGCCAAGAGTGTTGATAGACATCTTCATCTTAATTTCCCAACTGAGCTCCAGATACAATCATTTTGCCACAACAAGAATAAAGTTTTCACATAGATTTTCCCATCTCAGTTGATAATAACTTAGTAGCTCCAGTCTTATAGTTGATATAAGCCAACACCCCTGGTATCATCCTTGACTCCTCTGTTGTCCTTAAGCCCCATTTCTGATCTGGCAGGGAAGCTATTAAAAATGTGTCCAGAATCCATAGTTTGTTGTGCAAAGACAGAATAGATGTAGTTTACCCTATTCCTTCTGGTAAATAAAACTAATTAAAATAAACCTAGGAAGGCTCTGAAAAAGTGGAAAGAGGAACAAACAGTAGGAACTTTGAATGCTCTCATGACCCAAACAACGACTCAGTGGTGGTTTTTTGGCTTTTTCATTTGCTTCAAATATCAAGAATAGGAACAGATTGTTGACAACCGGTAAATACCAACAAGGTAACAAAAATATCCTCCAAAATGCACCTCTTATCTGCCCACAGTCACTGGAGATCATGAGGGAGTCCAGATTTCCACCATCATTTGACAATAGTGAGGTCTACCTCCCATTGCCCATTGGAGTGGTGGCGGAAGAGACTTGCTGGAGAGTCAGGATTCCACAAAGGCCGAGCTGTGATGGATCTATCTCTCCTCTGACAGCATGCCAATGTGGAGAACAGTAACAAGACACTCCCATGTCTGCCAGGCAGGAATTATCAATGGAGGCTTAGTGGGCAGTCAGAACTCCCACCCACCCACAGAATCTAGAGGATAACCCTGGGGAAAGTCGATAGAAGTCAAGTAAACCTAATTTCAAAATGCAATAACATTTACAACCCCTCAAAAAATAGCTACATAATTGGAAGAAAATGTAATAAACAATTACAGGAATTGTATGCTGAAATAAACAAACCAAAACCATTACCTCCCCCAAATGCACAATTTCTATGTAGCAGCTCTGGTGGCTTAATGGTTAGGAGTCAGGCTGCCAACCCAATGGCACAGGTTCAAATCAACCTTGGAAAACCTGTTGGAGGGGTCACCTATGATTTGTTTCCTACTTGTTGGGACACAATAACAACAACATGTAAGGAAACATTGTTAAATTTGGCCTCTTTAAGATCATTCTACAAAAGTATATTCTATTAAACACAAATATTCTCGTGTCTATCAAGAGCAAAGCCAAAGTTAGTCTAGTTTTACTGAAAGAAAAAGATTGGTAATTCATATGTGTACTCAAATGATTTGTTTTTATGTACCTTTGAGTCAGAACCGTCTCATAGCCAACCCTTCAATGGATTTTGGTTGTTATTGTGTATCATCAAGTCAGAACCAACTCATAGCTGACCCTTCAGCAAGTTTTCAGAGTCAGTAAATTGCATGGGAAGAAACTGCCCACTGCATCTGGTGGATTTGAACCGTATACCTTTGCTTTGACAGCACATCTCCTTGCCACTAAGCAACGAGAGCTCCCTTCATATTCTCAGCACTTTATATACTTGAAGTTGCTTTGGTTTCAAAGTATCTCAGAAGTGAAACACAGTGTACTTCCCTGACCCATCCTGGCTCTCTTCAGCCTGGGGCAGTGAACCTCACCTGAGAGTACCAATAAAAGCTTCTTTGCTTACTTTGAAAAAAAAATAAGTGAAGGACAGATCTGCTCCAGTATTTTTCTTTTCATTTTAAAACAGTGATAAGGGCAGTGATGTAGCATTAGCTAGCAGAGAAACCACAATAACATGGAGAAACATTAGACTCAAACTCCAAGCCTAATATTTCAAAAATTCATATATCATTTTTTATTTGGACATTGTACTATGTCTTAACCATTTGGAAATGACTATTGGCAACATAATGATAGAGGAGGAAGAGATTGAGGTTGTTAACAATTGTATCTACTCGTGTCCACAATCAACACGTTTGGCACGAGGAATTGGGAAATCAAAAGACAAGTTGCTCTGGGAAAGTCTACTGTCAAGGATCTCTCCAGAGTGCTAAGGAACAATGATCCTTCTAGAGACTAAGGTGTGCCTGATCCAAGCCATGGTCTTCTCAATTACTTGTTATGCACCTGAGAGCTGGACTAAGGATGATAGAAGAAGAATCAATGCTGTGGATTTGTGGTGCTGGAGAACAGTATTGAGCATACCATGGACTGCCAAGAGAACAAACAGCTCTATCTTGGAGAGGGTGAAACCAGGTTGCTCCTTGGAAACAAGGGTTTTGAAGCTCTGTCTGACATACATTGAACATGTTGCCAGAAGGGGGTGGTCCTTGGAGAAAGACATTATGCTTGGAGACATTATGCAGAATCAGCGCAGGAGAGGAAGACCCTGGATAAGATGGATTGGCACAGAGAAGTCAGAGACAGTGAGATTAGGTCAGGATAAATGGCAGGATTCAGAACTACTGTTCATAGGGTCTCTGTGAGTTACAGTTGACTCAACAGCATGTAACAACAACTACAAGACATGCTAACTGGAAGGTCTTAAGTATATTACCAAGAACTTTGTGTAAGAAATGCTAAGGTCATTTTGGGTTTTATCAGTGCTTTTATTTAGCTAGCCTGATTGTTAACAATTGTTGACTCAAACGTGAGAAAATGAAGACATATGCTAACATATTTGAACTCATAAGCTGAATAATTGCATTAGTTGTATCTCTGCCCTTCAAAAACATACTTTGAGAGTGTGAATACTGATTTTATTCTTTCTTTTGTGGCATAAAAGAACTTTATTCTATTTCCCCAAAAATACATTCTTCATTTTCTCTGTCAGAGAAATAAAGGCTTTTAGTGTACTTTTCCATTTTCTGGGAAATAGTTTAAATTTAGTCACAAGGAGAGAGGATCATGAAGGCCTTCTAAAGCAAGCCATGGGCCCCGCCTGTGGATATAATGCTTAAGGGCAGGAAGCAAAAGATAACCCACCATACTCGAGTATTAAAAAAAAAAAAATAGTTTCTCTAGTTCTGCCTTTGGCCCCGTAACTCTACCCAGTAGGAAAACACAGCCCAGTGAATGCCAGACTGTGACCTGTGTGGGCCTCAGGACCACCGGTACCGGAGCTGCTACTCCCATGGCTAGGATTTACTTTAACTCCTTCAAATGCTGTAAAACAGAAGAGTCAAGGCACCAACTATGAACCAAGGGATACTTTTAAATATCATTTTATGTCTACTTAGTACTCAGATTAACTAAGCTTCAGCAAATTAAATATGTTTACTTAATTCAGACTAAGTAGTCAATTTTCCTAAGGTAACTTTATTCTTATTTAGGATTCAAATGTTGCTTGCTTGTAGACCTCCAAGCACGGCATGATTCCTTTGAGGATCTGAGAGCTGGGTCTAAACTGAAGCGCCTACCCTTGGTGACTGGGGTAGGTAGATGGGGAGGGTGTCTTCTCCCAGCCCCCAGGCACTCTTTAGGAGACCTATTGAACATCTGTCTCAGCATTGGCGGTGTTGTTTTGTTGTTATGTGCCATCGAGTCGTTTGAGACTCATAGGGACCCCATGTACAGCAGCCCTAAACCGTGCTCTATCCTGTGCCAATCTCATTGCCTCTGACACACCCATCCCAAGTACCCCAGTCACTGAATCAATCCACCTCGTAGAGGGTCTTCGCCTCCTACGCTGTCCCTCTACTCTACCCAGCATGATGTCCCTCTTTAGAGACCTGTCTCTCCTTACAACATGTCCAAAGTATGTCAGACGAAGCCCCAGAATCCTTGCCTCCAAGGAGCAGCCTGGTTTAATCCTCTCTACGATGAATCTGTTTGTTTTCCTAGCAGTCCATGGTACATTCAATACTCTTCTCCAGCACCACAGCTCAAAGGCGTCAATTCTCCTTCTATCCTCCCTAGTCATTGTCCAACTCTCTGATGCATAACAAGTGATTGCAAAAACCATGGCCTGTATCAGGCGGACCTTAGTCTCCAGAGAGACACTGTTGCTCTTGAGTATTTTGGAGAGGTCCCTAACCACAGACTTTCCCATCGCAATACGTTTTTTTATTTCCTGGCTACTGGTGCCAAGAGTGTTGACCGTGGAGCCAAGCAAACTGAAGCTGTGAACAATCTCAATCTCTTCGCCATCCATCCTGATGCTACCGATTGGTCCAGTGGTGAGAATTTTTGTCTTCTTGACATTGAGCCTCAGTCCATATTGAAAGCTGCAGTCCTTGACCCTCTGCAGTAAGTGCATGAGGTCCTCCTCAGTTTCAGGTTGAAAAGGTATGGAGACAGGACACATCCCTGACGTACACCCTTCCCAATTTTGAACCATGCAGTGTTGCCCTGTTCTGTTCTGATGACTGCCTCTTGGTCCAAGTATAGGTTTCGTATTAGCACAATTAAATGTTCTGGGATTCCCATTCTTCTCAGAGTCAGCCACAGTTTGTTATGATCCACACAGTCAAATGCCTTTGCATAATCAATGAAACACAGATAGACATTCTTCTGGTATTCTCTGCTTTCAGCTAAGATCCATCTAACATTAGCTATAATATCCCTAGTACCACGACCCCTTCTAAACCCAGCCTGGACTTCTGGCAGTTCTCTGCTGATGTACTGTTCCAGTCGCTTTTGGATAATCTTCAGTAGAATCTTGCTTGCATGTGAAATCAATGATATTGTTCTGTAGTTTCCACACTTAGTTGGGTCGCCCTTCTTTGGGATGTGAGGGCAGGTATTCTAGTATAACCTCATCCTTCCATAACTGCTCATCCAAACCAAAGGGCAAGTCTAATTGCCCTAAAACAACAACAAGAAAGCACTATTTTCCAATGAAGATTTCAACAAGAGATTTTGTGTATTGTCCAAGAAAAGGGTATAAAGATTTTCTGTTTTTTTAAAAGCTGAAGAATATGAATTATAGTATATTGTACTACGGAATGCCCTTGAGAAAGAGACACTAATGGTTATAAGTATCCCAAAATGTTACATTAAGCAGCCCTTCCTAAGAAAGAGTCACAGAGTGCACCATCTATTACTATTCACAAAGGAAAAAGGAAGCTGAAACTCCCCCCACCATCCACTGGGCTCCACAGGATTCTAACTAATAGCAATACTATAGTCAGCATAGGGTTCCCAAGGCTAAAGAGCTCCGTCAAGCAGATTGTCATATTTTCTCTTGTCAGGGTGGCTGGTGGGTTCAAATTGCCAGATTTTGATTGACATCCAAGTGCTTCAAACACTGCACTATCATGGCTTCTTAAAGGTCCCTGCTTGATGGGGCTAGGGGAAAAGGACAATCATGGTCCCATGTTCCCTCTCCCATAAAGACCATCATGACAATGACAATTATTACCTGATATGATCACAAACATGAGTTGTGAATAACACAAAATTAGATCTAAGCAAAAACCCAAGGAAACAACATATGAAATGGGCAAAATGAAAGTTCCAGATTTCCTTAAGATACTTCTTAGAAATCTACAAATACTTATTTGGCTAGGAAAAACACACACACACACACACACACACACACACACACACACACACAAAAACAACCCACACAACAAAAAACAACAAAAACCAAAACACACACAACACAAAAAGAATTTTAGCTAAAACACCAAATATGTTACTTAATATTTAACTGGAGTGAAATAAAAATGTCATTTGAGAAATAGTTAAGGGCAGTTCATAGTAAGAGTTACTTCTGCAGACTTTCTTCCAATACTGTCAAGGAGCAGGGGAGGGAAATTTGCAAACAGTTAACATATGCAGAACATTTTAAATTTCCTAAAGCAAAGTATTATAAGTATACCATAACCATTTTCATTCCCCCCCCTTTTAAAAGGAACCCCACATCTCTCTCTACTCCCTCTGCCTAGGTTGGGAAACATTTGGCTGAGATTGAACAGGTATCCCATCAACTAAACTGCTTCGTTCACAGTGAGATAGCACTCAATTTTTAAGAGAAAGGTTAAAACTAAAAAGAAAACAAACAAATGAACGGAAATGGACAAATGTTAGCAAAGGTATGGGAAAATTGGGACCCTTTATTACTTTAGGTGGTAACACCATATGGTCCAACTATTGGGAAAGATAGTATCATTATTTTTTAAAAAAATAACCATCAAACTACCATATCATCCAGCAATTCCACTCCCAGGTATAGGGCCAAAAGGTTTCAAAGCTGAGACTCAAAAAGACTTTTATGCAAATACTCATGCAGCACTATTAGCAAAAGCCAAATGGCCTATTAACAGATAAATGGATAAACAAAATGTGGAGTTCATACATGGAATACTATTCAGCATGTAAAACAAATGAAGTCTTATTATACACTACAATGTGTATAGAGCTGTAAGACATACTGAGAGAAACAATCTATTGCAAAAGAATGTAAATTATATGACGGTATCCGTGTAAGGCAAGAAAAGGTAAAATTTTAGAGACCACAGTTTATTAGTGATTACCTGGGCCAAGAGAAGTGAGAAAGATAAGTTAATAGTGGTGAAAATACTGCATTTATTAGGGCATGGTTGCATGGTCACTTATTATAATTGCTGTCAATAAGTCATATATGTCTGTAAAAAGTTGGACTGGCAGAAGTTCTATTAAAGATATGTTTCTAACAACAATAAGGAAGAAGAAAGAAAGAAAAAATAGCTTCTGAGGCAAATTATGAACAAGCCAAAAGCCATATGGGATTTGGTTTCTTGCTTTAGGAGGTTTAGGGTCATTGGGCATCGCAGTTAATTGGCCCAAGAAGATGTCTGGTGCCTCTGTTCTACCTCCTAGATTGTTGCATAGGGCTGCAATGTCTTTAAGGCTTGCAAGCAGCCATTCAAGGCACAAGGATTGTTATGAATTCAAACAAGGGGGCAAGTCACCTGTAGGAGCAGACGGCGAGAATAAGGAACAGGAGAAGGACATGGACTTTGTATTTAATTGTCGTCATGGACAATTACCTCCTTAACGATGACAGAAGAATTTGATGGAGCCTGGTTACCACTACTGAACATTTTGATCAATGATTCCATAGAGGAATTCTGATCAAAAGAGGAAAAGTGAAAGAATTTTTCATGTATTCTAGACTTAGAGCCAATCTTCATTGGATCAACCTTGAGATAATCTATTCCCTTGAGATTTTGCTTGCATGCTGCTGCCCAACATGACTTACAACAGTACACTGCCAGCAATATCACCAGAATACAATAATTCCCAAAGCTGGCCTTTTAAACTACATTATTGGTTGGTTTTAAGAAGATGAAAGGACTTTTTTTTTTTGGTCTGAGGTTTAAAGATTGTCTCAAGACAAGAGACTGACAACAGCATCTTGAAAGATTAGATAAGAACCTTGTTTAAAAACAAACAAAACAAAAAACCCAGTGCCATGGAGACAAATTCAGCAGTGAATTTCTATTTATAGGATGAAAACAACTCAGTAAAGCAGTGTCAGAATGACTACACAACCCAAAGAATGTCATCAATCTCACTAAATGGTAGAGGTATAGATTGTTGAATTGATGTGCTTTTGCTGAGTATATTCTCAATTATAACAAGAAAAATAAAATCATATATGCACAAAGATTTTTGGGATGCATAAACAAACAAATCCAATTTATCCTAAGCAATAAGAAAATACACTCTAGTGTAGGTATGACTGGAGTTCTATCCTGTAATTGGAAGTAGAGCACTTCATTCCAAATGAAGTCCCATAAAGACTCCAGATACAGGTTTTTATCATTCTTTTTTTTAATTATTAAATTTTATTAGTTTTAATGAACATTTACAGGGATTTGGGGTTTTCATTCCTTCATTGCTGCACCATTCTCTCTACCCTCCTCCCCAGTTTGTTCTTCTTCCCCCGCCTCCCGAATGTCTGTTTTAATTGTCCAATTGCCACAGTGCTTGTCAAAGTCAGTTCTGATTAATCTCCTTTGTCAGTGTGTCCTTTGCCATTCCCTATCACTCCTCCCTGAGAGAGACTTCACCCTGATCCATGTTTTGGTTCTTTCCACAGACTGGCTACTTCAGTGATCCTATCTGTAGGGGGCAAAAGTTTGTCTCTAGTCTAATTGGGATCAACTTATATCACATACCTCTTTTGGGGGGCATATTTGGAATAAGACTACGTGAGGTTACAATTTGGAGAGCTAAATCCTTCATTAGTGCTATGAAAGGAATAACAGGGAAACATGAAGGCCAATAAAAAGAAAGTGGTAGTCATTTCTATATAAGACTCTGTAGGGGCTATTTTTGATAAATTTGCTGTAATAATAACTTTAAGATTACATTTGACCTTTTCATCTTAGTGCTTGGGTTTGTGATTTAACCAACTAATCTTGAAACAAAGTGACCTTGCATTGGGAACATCTGAGAAGATGCTGAGTGACTTTTATTTTGTATAATATCAAATAACTAATATCTCCTATTGGTGTAATCCAATTATAAATACTAGACTTTGAAATAATATTCTACTGGATTATTGAAAACATGTTTGATTTCTTGCCACCAGGAGTTCAATTTCTACCCTACAGTCCTCCTGCTGCTTAAAAATAACATACGAAACCAGGAGTGAAAAGTTGCCTCCAAGATTTTGTTCTATATAAATAAATAGTATCTTTAGAAAAGCCTTTCAAGTTATAACTTGACATCACTTTCAGTATTTAAACTCCTTTAAGCAAGAGGAATAATATTTGCTGACCTACAGTAATTTTATAAGGGATTCATTAGTCTTCTAAATTGCTTTGATGGATTAAAATGAAAGGCCCCAAGCAATATGAATTTCTCTAATTTACAGTTATGATTTAATTAACGTTCAAAAAGCATTTTGTTATGAATCAAAGGGAAGCATTTTTCACATAACTACCACTTCTTGACTGTCTCTCCTTCTCTATCACCTTTGGTTCTCACCACTTTAACTGATACTGCCGAACATTTTCTAATAAAATTCCATTAGCGAGCTCTGTGCATGTCAGTTACGGTGAAATAAACATTTATAAACGGAAGCTTTTCCACAGACATCGCATGACAGTACAAGGTCTTGTTCTCTGTCAGTACGATTTCATACAAATAAACTAATATACCTAGTGAACTTGGAAGTCTAATTTTATAGTGATCTGATCGCTCTGACCCCATGGAAGGAGCTTTCGCGGCACCGTCAGTAGAGTCTTGAGTTACTAAGCAAATGGCCACATTTCTGGCATTTCGCACCTACCAGTTACTCCGAGGGAGAAAGGCAAGTGTTTCTTTCTGGAAGACATATGGCCTGATGGATGGCCACTATGTCTCAGAAAAGACCTGTCGGCCATAAGTGACACCTTACTAGGCGTTTCCTAGTTACTATCTGGTTAAGAGAGAACCTGGGCAAACTTATCCCAAGAGACAGTTTCTCCTATGTTGTTGTTGTGTACTGTAGAGTCGGAACCGACCCATAGCTGGCCCTCTAGTGTGTTTTCAGAAGCAGATAATTGCATAGGAGAAGATTGTTCATCCTTCTCCCAAAGAGCAGCTGGTGGCCTCAAACTGCCTACTTTGGGGATTGTAGCGCAGGTTCTGGAACCAGTACCAGCTGAACAAAACCACCAAAATCTTGCTTGCTTTCTTAAACTGCTAATTGGAGGATATGAACATTTCCCTGACGTTTCTTCCCAGGTAACTAGGACTATCCACATTTAACTAATTTTTCTTAGCAGAGATGCATTCTATTAGCATACTAAATTCAAGTCAATTTGTTTATGCTTTCAAAAGAAACAAATGTCAAGATAATTTTCGAGTATGCAAAAACATATTGGTTTATTTAACTTTGGAAACATTCTATCTTCAAAGTTAGCAAAAAGTGAAAAACAGATAAACTAGATTTTAAATCTATTCAGAGAAAACGCAATTGCATTACCAACCTCAATGAATATGAACATTCACCTAACTCCTTTGCCAACATAAAATAGAAAAACTTTTCGTAACCTCATGCCTTCCTCACACTCTCAGTTGTGTGTGCCCATTGTTACAGCTATTTATTTGTTAAGGGTCTTCCTCTCCTTTGCTGACTATCTATCTACTTTCATATGTATGATGTTATTCTACACACACACACACACACCCCATACACACACACACACGTCTTCTTAAAAATAAAAAGCTCCATAGGGTGTTGCACTCAGAAGAACAACAAAGTCGTCTTTGAGTTTCTCACAGTGTTTGTTGTAAGGGGAATTGTGTCTCACTTACTTGCTGGATTTGATCATGTTTTCCTTTGTTATTTAATCATATGTTAATAAAGTGGGAATGGTTCTAAATTCAATCACTTCTGAGTTATAAAGAGAGCAGTTCACATGAAGACACACACATGCCAGTGAATAAATGACACAAAGACCAAGGACGCCACTTCAAGGTCTAGAGGGCACGTGGTACAAGCTATGGTATTTTGAATTCATTTAGGTGCATGTGAAATTTGGACAATATAGAAGGAAGACCAGAGAAGAAGAGATGTCTTTGAATTGGCAAAGAGTATAGAATATTCCATGGACTGCCGGAAGCATGAACAGATCTGTCTTAGAAGAAGTACAGTTAGAGTGCTGCTTAGAAGTTAGAACGGTGCATGTAACCAAGAAGGGCCAGTCCCTGGAGAAAGCCAACATGCTTATAATAAGCTAGGCGGCCAGCAAAGAAGAGGAGGACGCTTACAAGGAGAAATTGAGTCAGTGCTCACAACAGGGATTTCATGTAGAGTAGCTGCAGATGTAAGTGAGGATGGCGCAGGCCTGGCAGCTTTCCTGCCATTGTGCACAGGATAAATGTCAGTCACAGCTTATGAGAAGATACTTAATAACAACAAAAATCCTTCCACTGCTTCACTTGTTATAACAAGTGTGTAATATTTTGTAATTCAAAAACTATCAAGTTGTTTTTTAATAGGCAACCTCCAGATCCAACTTTCATCACATCCTGTTATCGCCTATGAAAATTCATCATAGGTAGAGTCTATCCTAAAAGATCTTGGTGAAGAATTTAATAGAACCCAATATGAAGACTAAGAAGCAGACTTACTTAAATTTCCTTATTTCTTTAGGGAAATTCTTTATTTAGAGAGTATTCTAGCTAGAAAACATTAAAAGCACCACTGCATTTTTGTGTGTGCAAACGAATAACAAAAAATATTTATAAATGTTTAAAAAGGAAAAAAACCAGGATACAATACACATCTTTGTTAAATTATCTACATAATGGTTCTTATGAAATGAAAAAGCCATTGTTAATTATATTTAAAGTGCACGTATTAAGTTCAAAGTGAGACATAAATCCTTCAAGAAAATGTCTTATTTGGAAATAAGTCACACCTTGCAAGAGTAAATCATTCTCATGTCAACTTGGCTTCATCAAAATTTCATGAAGGGGAAAAAAACCCCTCCAACTTCAAAATCAGGTATAGTAACATTCCATTATAAATTATATTTGATCCAAACATAACAAAAAGTATGAAGAGTAAAAGAAAAATAAATTCATCCCTTACACCCACCCCATGTCTATTTGGCATGGACCATGTCCAGTCTGCCTGAAAAAACCAGGAGCCAGCAATACTAAGACATCATTGTTCCTGTACTATGAAGCCAGAGGTTTTAATGACTATTAAAATTTTAATAATAATATTATACAGGGAGCTCTGGTGGCCTAGTGGCAAGAAGCTGCACTGCAATCCTGAAGGCACTAGGTTCAAGGCCACTAGCTGCTCTATGGGAGAAGGATGAGCAATCTCCTCCCGTGATACTAACTGCCTCTGCAAACCCACCAGAGGGTCAGCTATGGGTCTGTTCTGACTCTACAGTACACAACAACAACAATATTATACTAGGTTATAAAATAAAGTTTCATATTTAAACTTATATTTTAAAAAAATCATTATGTCAATAATTGAAATATTTGACTTCTGCCTTGGTTCTGACCAAATACTGAAACTCCAATACCAAGCCATTTGGCATCTCAGTAAAAATGTATTCGGTGGCCCATTTGAAAATGTCCTCATGAGTAAACAGGGAAGTCTGGTGGCTCAGTTCATAAGGCATTGCACTGCTTACCCAAAGGCCATGTCTCGCTGGAGCATCAAATCCACTAGCAGCACCTTGGAAGCAAGACAGGCAATGTCCTCTCCTATGATTTCAGATTTGGAAACCCACTGGAGGGTTAGCTATGAGTTCCTACCCAATGGAAATGAGTTGTTTAATGCTTATACATTGTTGTCTTACTCATATACATTGTTTTATATCATTATTTACTATCAATCAATATCTTTTATCACCCAGTGTCATCAAGTTCCCAGTGCACTTTGCCTACACCTTCACCTCCCCCATTTGCCCACCTATCACTGCGCTCCTCTTGGGGTTTCCTCCTCCTCTTCATCTGCCCCCATCCCCCTTTTTCCCCTTCCCCTTTTGATCAGCTATAGGCAACGAGATTTGAGTTTGAGATTTCTATAAACAGTGGTGCTTTCCTATAAAGGCTCCTCCTGGAACACCAGTGCACATAGAATGGTCTGGCAAATGAAAAATAACCTCAAGGGAGTTCTAGCGGCATCATACATAAAGTATTGAGTAACTAACTCAAACGTGGCACCTCTCTCATGGCTCAAATCCACCAGGAGAATGGTTTGGGGAGATTTTAATAAATGTCACTGAAAAGTCAGCAATTCAAAGCCATCAGCTGCTCCGAGGGAGAACGATGAGGTAGCCCAATTCAGAAAAAGATTTAAGCCTTGGAAACCACATGGGGTCTTTTCACTCTGTTCTATCGGGTCCTGGGAATGGGATTCAACTGGCAATGGATTTCCCCCTTCAGTACTTGTTCATTTTGAACAAGCACTCTAGGTTCTCCAGGTTCCAGGATTTGGCCTAAGAAGAATGTCTGCAATTGTAAACTGTTTCAAATTTGCTACTCACTAGAATAAGCTAACCACGTGCTTGTTTAGGGAGCTGTGATAGCTTAGCGGTAATTAATTGCAGTACCAGTACAAAGGTACATGGTTGGAATCCACCAGATGCTTGGCAGGAGAAAGTTGAACAATCAACTCCTGTATGATTTACTTACTGCTTCTGAAAAACCCGTGAAGTTAGCTAGGGGTTGGTTCCAACTCATTGGTACACAAAACATTTGTTCAGTAAGAGTCAGATGTGCAAATTTGCACAGTCATATACAGAAAGCATGAAAACAATTATACTGTAATTATTATTTTTTTTAATGTAGAACACGAATCAAATCACTTGGGTTGCATCCTATTTCTTTTTAGTGGTCAATGACATGGACCTGGCATATAGATCTATTGTTCCTTTTCTAAAAAAAAAAATATTTTTACCTGTTTTAGTTAGTAGGGTTCTGTAGAGGGGGTTAGGGATATGTAGTCCAAGCCGAAGGTAGGCAAACAATAAGAAGGAAAATTTTGAACTGTAGCATAATGATGATCATGGACCCAACCTTACAATGGCTTCTCCTGGCTTCTATATTTTGAAGATATTATTTTCAGTTAGACAAAAGCAACTATCTAAGCATTACCGTGTTAGAACTCAGGGCAAGGCAAACACTGAGATTTTAGCTCCAATTTGTCTCATTAATTAAGGTGACAAAGTAACCTCCATACCGTTAGTCTACTTCATTCAACCTTCTTTCACTAGTTCAGAATGTAGTTTTTCCAAGTCAGACATCAAAAGGGCCCTTAAAAAAAATAACTGAGTTGTATCAAATGGCTTAAGGGAGCTCTAGTAGCAAATAAAATAGGGAATTGCCCTGTCAATCCAAAGGTCATGCATCTCCAGGGGTTTGGATCCACCAGTGGTTGTGAGGGGGAAAGACAGGCAGCCTCTTCCTGTGGTGATTTACAGCTGGAGAACCCCAAACGGAGGGTTTCTAGGAGCTTGAGCCAACTCCATTATTTAGTTTGTGATTAAGTGTACAGCAGTTTATTGGGACTCAAACACAAATTCAAATATCTTGGCGCAAACCATGATTCTGACTCCTAAAAATTGAAGACTCTCATTTAAAGGTGAACGCCTTTAGAGACACTCTGTGTGACTGAGAATGAACAGGAAAGAAAAAGAAGGAGGAGTGCAATACAGTGGGATTCTCTATCCTGGCCCCCAAGTGAGGACAAATGACAGGGGGCTGCCTACATGGTTCCAGTGGTAATTTGAACATTAATTGTGTACTTTCAATAAACTTGCTGAAAAGGATCTGGTTAGTCATAAACCAGTTGCCACCAAGTTGATTCCAACTCCTGGTGACCAGCATTCTTCCCACAATTGTGCTCCATATAGTTTTCAATGGCTAATAGATCAGAAGTAGATGACGAGCTTTTCTCCAAAGACATATCTGTACGGCTTCAAACTGTCAACTTTTCAGTTGTCATTAGATGTCTTTGAACTGATTTCAACTCAGACTCCATGAGAAAGAGTGGACTTGCCCTGTATGCTTTTCAAGGCCGTAATAATTATGAAGCAGGCCGTCCTTTAGGAAGCAGGCTGTTGTATCTTCGTCCTGAACAGTGGCTGATACATTTGGAAACATCCTTCCTTTGGGTTAGCAGCCTTTTGCTTAACTGATGCACTACCAGGACTCCTTTTCCTATTGAAGTGGTCATTGTTTTTAAACGGCGTTGAATCGACTATGTCTCATAGCAACCCTATGAACAACGGATCCAGACCCGGCTCTATCCTGCACCATCCTCACCATCCCTGAGATACTTAATCCCATCGATACAGTCACTGTGCCGATTCATCTGGTTGAGGGTCTTCCTCTCTTTTGTTACTTTGCCAAGCATGTAGTCCTTCTCCAGACTTATCCTCTTAAAAGATGTCCAAAGCATGTGAGATGGAGAAGCATCACCATCTTTGCCTCTGGTTGCACTTTGTCCAAGGCATATTTGTTGTTTCAGCTGCCCATGGAATATTCAGTGCTCTTCTTCAACATCACAATTCAAAGGCATTGATTCTTCCTCTGTCATCCTTAGTCACTGTCCAACTTTCAGATGCATAGGAAGTAACTGAAAAGACCATAGTTTGACTCAGGTGCACCTTTGTCTTTAAACCGGTATCTATTCTTCTCAGCACCTTGAAGAGGTTCTTAACAGATTTTCCCAATGCAATACATATTTTTTTAAAATTATTATAATTTTTTGTGTGTGTACCATCAAATCGGATCTGACTGGAACAGGAAGTGATTGCCCCTCCTTCTCCAGCAGAGCATCTCATAGATTCTAACTGTGTACCTCTGGGATTGCAATGCAGCTTCTTGCCACAAGGCCACCAGAACTCCCTCCAATGAAACACATCTTTTCGTTTCTTTACTACTAGTGCCAAAAATGTAGAATGTGGATCCAAGTAAGATGAACTAGTTTATAATTTCAATCTTCTCTTCATCAGATGTTGTCTACTGTTGGCCCAGCTGGGAGGATATTTCTTTTCTTGATATTGAAACATAATCCATATTGAAAGCTGTAGTCACTGATTTTCTACCGCAAGCATGTAAATCCTCCACATTTTCAGCATTATGTCATATGCAAGTTGACAAGCCTTCCTCCAATCCTGATGCCACATTCTTCTCCATAAAGTACAGCTTCTAGAGTTATTTGTTCAGCATATACATTTGTTGTAACTTGTGGTTAAGGTAACTCGTGGTTGCTCTGAAGCGGAGCACTGTGACACTGATGCATCAAATGCAATAATGGTTACCCACGGTGGACAGGTTTTGGTGGAGCTCCCAAATTAAAACAAGCTTGAAAGCAGGAGTGGCATCCACTTCTGAAATAGATTGCTTCTGGAAACTCAATGAACTTGGAGAAATGTTGAAAATTATACAACTGTTCAGGTCTTTCATTCATAGGGTTTCTAAGAGATGCCAGTGACTCCAATACAGTCTAAACTACTTAATTATCATTGGTTCTTGATCATACACTGCTTTCTGAAATGGTTCTGTGTAATCCGATTATTTTTGGAACAGCGATTGTGTATTTCTATTGATAGCAAAGTGCTAAAGCTGTCTAATAAACACTGACCTCTTTGAAGCTCCTATTTGGAAATTGTAAACATTAAAGGAAAGAACACTCTTTTTTATAATTTAAATTTGTTGTTAATTTTAGTGAAAATTTACAGAGGCTTTGGATTTCCATTCACTCATTGTTGTAGATTTGTCCCCTCTCAAGGCTCCCCCCCCTGACACCCCAGAACACGACCCTCTTGAAAAAGTAAAAGAAAAGATTCTTTCATTGTTTTACAAACCCTCCCCCAGGGCCACTCCACCATGTAGCTATCTCTCTAGACTCCTGTCATGACAGAAATATCTAGTCACATATCTCTTTTAAACACTCTTCTCCCTCCTCTGTTTCAGTGCAGTATACATTATTGAACCCATCTTACTCAGTCTCTCCCCAACCCCAAGGTCAGTCCTACAACAGTGGCACCATGCAATATTTGTCCTTTTATGACTGGGATATTTCACTCAGCATAATGTTCTCCAGAGTCAACCATTTTGAATAATA
>NW_006399864.1:10756337-10773019 GCF_000299155.1 Elephantulus edwardii
CATCTTCAAGGATGTGAACATGTACGGCTAAGCACAATGAATAACAGTGCATCTAAATTCCAAAATCAATCTCCATAACAGTCTATGTGTTTCCTACTGCCAAAGGGGCCCTTTAGAGTAGTGAGAGAACATCTTCACCCTTATACCCACAGCGTCCCTTTTCAGCAGGAAGTAGCTAAGAAAATATGCCATCCCCTTTTCCTTATGAATTAGGGTGAAGTCTCTCTCAGGGAGGAGAGATAGGGAATGGCAAAGGACACACTGACAAAGGAGATTAATCAGAACTGGCTTTGACAAGCACTGTGGCAATTGGACAATTAAAACAGACATGAGGGGTGGGGAAGAAGAACGAACTGGGGAGGAGCGTAGAGAAAACAGTGCAACAATGAATGAATGAGAACCCAAAATCTGTAAATGTTCATTAAAACTAATAAAATTTAATAATTAAAAAAAAGAGGTTTTAACTTAAAACAAAAAAGGAAAGAACATAGGCCAGAATAGTGTCTCTAATATATTAAAGCTCATTATTATTATTTTCTCACCTTTTTTTCCAATTATGTTTTTCAACCTAGGCTTTTAGAAGCTCAGCGGTAGGTAACAAAATCACATGGGTCTTTGCAGTGCCAAACACTGCGCATGTGCGTCCCTGTACAGCCTAGCACACTCGGTTTTTACCGCGAAGGCTCAAGCTCCGCCTCCAGGTCCCACCCCTTAGAGCGCGAGCAGCGCAGACGAATCGCGCCCTCGCCTTGCGTGACATCATTGGTGGGCGGCACCCTGGGAGGGTGGGGGTGGGTTTGAGGGCATTTGGTTCTGGGACTCCGAGCATTCCACTTCCGGGGGAAACCGGCATTGCTGGGACCTAGTGGGTGGGCATTTTTTTTCGCTTCCTGGTCGGGTGGCCTCGGTCCCGGGAGGCCAGGCATGAAGATCACAAGGCAGAAACACGCCAAGAAGCATCTCAGCTTCTTCCGCAACAACTTCGGAGTTCGCGAGCCCTACCAGATCCTGCTGGATGGCACTTTCTGTCAGGCGGCGCTGCGGGGCCGCATCCAGCTGCGAGAGCAGCTGCCGCGATACCTCATGGCGGAGACGCAGCTATGCACCACCAGGTAGGGGCCACGGGGGCGCAGGCGCGGGGCTTGGCGGGCGTCGTGGGGCGGGGCCAGGCGGCTCGGGGGTGGGGCGTGGGGGAGCCGGGTTGGGAACCCGCCAAGAGTTGGCGGGTGCAGGAGAGGCGCGCACTGGACGCAGGAAATGTGGGCAGTGTTTACCCGCAGTTAGCTTGGCGAACGAGAACGTGTGCTCCGCACTCCGATGATTCTCACTTCTAATCCTGGGGATGGTCCTACCAGCTCTGCTATTTCATCATACAAGTTACTTGACCTCTGTGAGAAGGATGTCTCATCGGTGCACTGGGATTAGGGGTCCTGGTGACTTAGTGGTTAAGTGTTCATCTGGTACCCGAGGCTCACCATGGGAGAAAGACCTGGCTGTCTCCTTCCTTTAAACTTTACAGCCTCGAAACCCAAGGAGGACCATTCTGTTCTGCTGCTGTGTGGGCTAAAATAGGGATAATAGCAAAGGCGTTTGACTGTGTGGATCATAACAAACTGGCTGACTCTGAGAAGAATGGTAATACCAGAACACTTGATCGTGCTAATGCAAATCCTATACTTGGACCAAGAGGCAGTCTTCAGAACAGAGCAAGGAAACACTGCGTGGTTCAAAATTGGGAGGGGCATACGCCAGGGATGTGTCCTGTCTCCATACCTTTTCAACCTGTATACAGAACAGATCATCCGGGAGGTTGGGCTCTATGAGGAGAAATGTGCGGTCAAGATTGGTGGAAAATCTATCAAAAATCTGCGTCATGCAGATGACACAACCCTGCTTGCTGAAACTGAGGAGGACCTGAAATGCTTGCTGCAGAGGGTCAAAGACTGCAGCCTCCAATATGGATTGAGGTTCAATGTCAAGAAGACAAAGATTCTCACCACTGGACCAATTGGCAACATCAGGATGGATGGTGAAGAGATTCAGATTGTTCACAGATTTGATCTGCTTGCCTCCATAGTCAACGCTCTTGGCACCAGTAGCCAAGAAATCAAAAAACGTATTGCGATGGGAAAGTCTGCTGTTTGGGACCTCTCCAAAGTACTGAAGAGCAGTGGTGTCACTTTGGAGACTAAGGTGTGTCTAATACAGGCTATGGTCCTTGCAATCATTTGCTATGCATCAAAGAGTTGGACAATGACTAGGAAGGATAGAAGGAGAGTTGATGCCTTTGAGCTCTGGTGCTGGAAAAGAGTATTTAATGTACCATGGACTGCCAAAAAAACAAACAGATTTATCCTAGAGAGGGTTAAACCAGGCTGCTCCTTGGAGGCAAGAATCTGAGGCTTCGTCTGACATACTTTGGACATGTTGTAAGGAGAGACCGGTCCTTGGAGAAGGACATCATGCTTGATAGGGTGCAGGGACAGCGCAGGAGGGGAAGGCCCTCTATGAGGTGGATTGACTCAGTGACTAGGGTAATCGGGATGGGTGTATCAGAGACAGTGTGATTGACACAGGACAGAACAGAGTTTAGGACTGTTGTACTGTGAGTCACAAGTGACTTGATGGCACATAACAACAACAATGATGACTTGTAAGGCTGCTTTTAGCATTAAAGAAGGTCTAGTATGCCTGTACCGACGATATACTGTATCCGGAAACATTGTTAACTGCCCTTGAGTTGGCTCCGACTCTTGCCGACCTTGTATGTATGAAAGATCTGATCCAGCGCCATCTTCACGTCCTATTTTGCTTAAACCCATGGTTGCAGTCACAGTGTCAGTCCATCTCTTTGAGAGTCTTCCTCTCCTTCACTGACCACCTACTTTTCCAAATGTGATGCCATTTTCTGGGAACTGGCGCCTCCTGCTAACCTGCCTTTAATTGTGAGAGTGAAGTCTTAAACTTCCTTGTTTTTAAGGGGCATTCTGGCCGCACTTCCTCCGTGACTGGCTGGTCTTTTGCAGTCCATGGTACATGTGACACTTTTTACCCCATCACCGCAATTCAAAGCCATCATTTCTTCTGTCTTCCTTATTCATTGTCCACTTTCAAATGCTTGTGAAATAGTGGGAAATACCATGCCCCATACGTTGTTCGTAGGTGTTGGCAGTGGTGACCCTGTGATTTACTGCTTTTGAAAACCTGCTGGAGGGTCAGCTATGAGTTGATTTTGATATGATGCATAACAACAACATAGCAACCCTCTGAACAACAGATGAAAACATCTCCTATCTTGCACCATCCTCAGGATCCCCCCATGTGTGTGCCTGTTGTTATAGTCACTGTGTCACACCATTTCATTTTGGATTTTCCTTTTTCGCTGACCGTTCCCGCCATGATGACTTTTTCTGTTTTACTGATGAGTTCTTTGAGACATTGTTCCGTCAAATCTTTGGTATCTTGATGCCTTTTAAAATGAAGATCTATTTGATTTCTCTATCTTTTAAGTCTTGTCACTCTAACAGCCCTCTCCCTTTTATTTACTACGTCAGTTTTTAAGGAAGAAGAATTTTTTTGTAGTATGTGTCAGTCTTTGACCGATTGAATATCCTGAATTCATCTTAACATGTTCCTTTCTTTTCTTGATGGAGTTCTTGAGTAGGACAGAGGGTTAAAACTGCTAACTGAAAGGTGGAAGGTTCATGCTCACCCAGAGGAGCTTTGGATGAAACGTTCCTAGTCTTTCATCTACCACCAAAAACCCACGGAGATCCCAGTGGAGCCCATTTCTTCTCTGACACACATGGAGATGCTTTGAGTTAGAATCAACTGGATGAGAAGTGGTTTGCTAGTTAGTTACTGACCTACTAGTTAGATCTTGGCTGAAAACAAAGCATACCAGGAAAAGGTTTACTTGTGCTTTGTACTATGCAAAGGCATTTGACTGTGTGGATCATTACAAATTATGGATCACATTTCAAAGAATGGGAACTCTAGAACATAGTGTACTATATACATGCATACATAATGTATGAAAAGTGTACATCTGGGTTGTAGCCTTTCACCAGCCTTATTTAGTCAGAACATTGAACACATAATCTGAGAAGCTGGGCTATGTGAAGAACAAACCCACCATCAGGGGATCTTATTAACAACATGTGATATGCAGATGAATTAACGTGGCTGAAAGTAAGAAAGACTTGAAGCACTTACAGAGGAAAGTCAAAGACCATAGATTCACTCTGGGTGACATCTGAATATAAAGCAAAAATCCTCACAACTGGGCAGATAAACAGTGTTGTGTGACAAATGGAGAAAAGAGTGAAGCTAGGAATTTTATTTTACTTGAATGTACAATTATTGTCCGTAGTGAACCTGTGAACAATATACCTGAACCCTGTCCTATCCTGTGCCATCCTTATCTCTGATATACTTGATCTCATGGTGACAGCCACTATGTCTGTCCATCTGGTTGAATTGACCCTACACCTCTCTAAGCGTGTCTTTTCCAAAAAATGGCCCTTCAAACAACATGCCCAAAGTATGTGAGATGAAGGTTCTCCAACTTTGCCTCCAAGTGCTCTGAGCCTGCGCTTTCTCCAAGATGTGTATGTGTGGGTGTGTGCGTGTGCACGTGCACACCTGCTCACCTTTGGCAGTCCCTGGGACAACTAATGCTCTTCTCTAACACCACAGCTCAAAGGCATGGATCCTTCTTCTGCCATATTTATTAACTGTACAGCTCATACATGCATATGCAGGTGTTTGAAAAGACCGTGGCTTGAATCAGGTGCTCCTAGGTCTTTAAGCTGACATCGTTGTACTTCATGGCTTTGGGGAAGTAATCCTGACAGCAGACTTTCCCAATACAGTATATCTTTTGACTTCTTGATTGCTGGTACATATGGATGGTATTGATTGTAGGTTCAAGTAAGATACCATTTTTTAATAAAATGTAATACCAGTCAGGTTATTGTGAGAATTCAATGTATTGCACTTAATGACTCTTGTACAAGATTTTGATTCAATTGATAAAGACTTTGTAACATCTACTCTGTGCCAGCATTGCGTACTATTTTGACAAGCCGCAGTACCCACTGACTTCCCTCTCAGCTGTACAGCTTGCCATTATGGAATAGTTGGACTATTTCCTGCTCTTACCCTTTAAGATGAGCTTAATTTTTGATTCGTTTCCAACTATTTATTCTCTAGGACTTCTGACTAAAATTATCTGTTATTTGTCTGAAATTGTCGTGTTATCCAAATTCTCCCAGAATAAGATCTCTAAAAGGGGATACTTTCAAAATAAGCTGCATAACTTCCAAGGTTGTTTTGAAATTGAGACTGTGTAGAAAGGGCACTTAGCATGCTGACGAGAACGTGGTAAGTACTCAGTAAATGTTGGCTTTTATTGTATGTGACAAACTGAGATTGTAATGTTCTCACACACTTTCACATTCATCAGCACGTTATAATGATCCTTCATCAGTGTCTGGGGTCACAAATTCCAATGGGAGGAGATTGCTCATCTCTCTGACAGCTAGAGGATTTGAACCGATGGAGATGCTTTCGATTAGCAACACAGCTCTCTATGGACTACTCCCCTGGAGTGACCTAGTAGTACTATTTGCTGCTGCTTCTGGGTTTGGGTTTGGGTTTTTTTTTTTTGGTTTTTTTTTTTTAAATTTATATAGGCAACTGCTGTAATTCATTCAGGTTTCTGCTGTAATTAATTGTAGACCACTAATTACACTAATACCATTTTCTTTCAGATGTGTGTTAAAGGAGTTAGAAACACTGGGAAAAGACTTATATGGGGCTAAACTCATTGCACAGAAATGCCAAGTTCGACATTGTCCCCATTTTAAGACCCCAGTGAGTGGATCCGAATGCCTGCTTTCCATGATCGAGGGGGGAAATCCTCATCATTATTTTATGGCAACACAGGTGATACTTCTTTATAACCGTGCATCAGTTTGTAATCATTTCAGCTCAGTTCCTGTGGAATTCTTTCAGGCAGAAAGAATTAAGTGGAAGTGTTCATACTCTAAAGATTTTTTAAAAATTTTCATTCAGTAAAAACAATTGCCCTTTGAGAATTTGAGTGAAAATTTTAGCATATTTATTGATTTTTTTTTTTTTTGGCTTAGTACTGGTGATTTTAAAATAAGAATTACATAAATAATGTTAAAATGTAAAATAAATGATGTTAAAATTTTAAATAGAAATGTGGTGCTACATTTTAGGGCTTTAAAAAGGAAAATAGAAACATTTTCTATTCTATGTTCATGAACATTTTTTGTACTGTATTTCCTATTCTCAGAAGGCATGGGTTGTAACATGTTAAGACTTTACCACCAGTTGGGTCCATTTCAGGCTTTTAATGACTGTCAGGCAGACAGAAATAACTTGCTCAGAATTAATATTAATTAAGACATTCACAAATAATATACTTAAATATACTTTCAGAATTATAAGATTGCTTAATTGGCAGAGTTGAATCAAGAATCCAAGATAGCTAGTTCTTACTTCCTTTGTATTCCCTCAGCCTCTTTGGCATAGCTTAGAGTAGAAATGGGGGAAACCAGCTAACATTGACCCTTGCATTTGTTAATAATTTGCCCTAGAATGTTGAATTATTGATTAAAACATTTACACAATTTATATGGTTTTTATTTTTCTTTATCATAAAAGAGCCTCATCGGAGACATACTAATTGTCTTATATTTAAGAAAGTTACTATGATCTCTTTTTTCCTTCGTGTGCTCTATGATTTTTTTTGTTTCCCTTTTTTTTTTTATTTTTATGAAAGTTTACAAACAAGTTGGATTTTCATTCATTCATGGTTGCGCACTTTACTCCCAAACCCCCAGTTCACTTTTTTAAAAGAAAAAAAAAACCAAACTCATACATTCACTGTTGCATCATTTCCTTCCCCCAAGCCTTCCCCTAGGTCACTTTGCTATACACACCTCTTATTCTGGACTGTTTTTGGTTATGATCTTTTTAAAAAAAAATATTCCTCTCTTAAAGTTTTTAGGAACCCTTCTGTTTTAATGCACCTTACTTTGTTTTGTTGTATATAGAGTCACTGTGCATAGAAACCTGGTAGATGGCACCCAGTAACAACTTTAATTGTTACAGTGTCAATATTTTTTCTTTTTAATAGGACCAGAATCTGTCTGTGAAAGTAAAGAAGCAGCCTGGAGTCCCTCTCTTGTTTATTATTCAGAACACTATAGTCTTGGACAAACCTTCTGCCAAAACAATTGCTTTTGTTAAAGCTGTTGAGGCTGGTCAGCTTGTCTCTGGGCACGAAAAACAAAGCATCAGGCAGCTCAAAGAAGAGCAGGGCTTAGTGAAAACCCCTGACCAGAAAAGAAGAAAGAAGCGCAAAAGAATAAGTGGCCCCAATCCTCTTAGCTGTTTGAAGAAAAAGAAAAAAACACAAGATGCAAAACCATCATCTGCTTCTAGAAAAAAGAGAAAAAGAATCCGTAACAGATCTGCCTCCAAAACAGTACCTTCTGAAAAAGTGAATGCAGAAGGGTGATGATTCCTTCGGGTACTTCAGAGGACTTTCAACTAGGAAAAATGTATTGAAAACGGTAGTAGTACTTACTGTGAAAGACTGACCTTATTTTTGTAAAATACAAAGAGTTAATACATTTGTGTGTGATCCTATTTTTCTTACTCGGGGATTTTTGGGAAATGGCTTTCATAGTAAAACTATTATGTCCTTTTCCTTCTCCCACAAAACTATGCAATTTTAGAGAAATCCAAATAATGATAAAAGGCTTGTGACCAATAAAAAGGGCAATCCCCATTTCACAGTTTGATTCCAATTTTCGAGAATTCACTTTGATAGTTTGGAGAAAAAAAATAAATGGAAGTGTAGCGGGTACTGTTGTTGTGATGTGCCACCAAGTCGACTGTGACTCATAGCGATTCTATGTACAGTATCTGAATCCTACCCTATATTGAGCCAGTCTCACTGTCTCTGGCACACCTACCCCTAATATCTCAGTTACTGTGTCAATCCATCTCATCCAAGGTCTTTCTTGTGCTGTCCCTCCACCCTTCTCCAAAGTTCTGGTCCCTCCTGGCAACATGCCCCACATATGTTGTACAGACCTTCATGATACTTGCCTCTAAGGAGCAACTTGGCTTCACCCTCTCCAAGACAGACCTGTTGGTTCTTTTGGCAGTCCAGGGTATATTCAGTCCTCTTCTCCAGCACCACAATTCAAAGGCATCAGTTCTTCTGTTATCCTTAGTCATAGTCCAGCTTTCTGATGCATAGCAAGTAATTGCAAGATCATGGCCTGGTTCTGGCGCAAACCAAACATTCCATGATCAAGCCAATTCTGACTCCTGGTGACTTTCCATACAAGGTGGATCCCGCTCATCTCTCTCTCACTGATCTGCTGGTGTATGTGAACCAATCTTGGTTTGCAATTCAATATGTAACCCAGTGTGTCACCAGGGATCTTGTATTAGGATTGTTGTGTACAGTTGACTCAAAACCAACTCAGAGCTGATCCTCCAGTGGTTTTTCAGAGACAGTATATCCCTTGGGAGGAGATTGCCCATCTTTCTCCCATGGAGCAGCTGGTGTGTTTGAACTACACAGCCTCTGGCACTAGGATGCATCAATATATATTTGTGAAAGGAAATGTAATCAGATCTGGTGACCAAAAACCTAACCTTTGTCAACAAGGAAAGAGTCATGGTCTTCATTCAGTTTCCAGACCCAGAGACCTTTATGGTAATTGTGAAGCATATACAGTCATCTTTCAGTATCTGGGGGAGATTGCATGACCCCTGTGGATACCAAACCCCAGGGATGTGCAAGTCCCTTATGTAAACCCTTAGGTATAACTTATGTATACCTTGTGTAGTCTTTAACAAATCTCTGGACTATTTATAGTCCCTAACACAGTGTAAATGCTTCGTAAACAGCACTTTGTGCTCCCTCTTAACCTGTTGGGGATTGCTTTGAGGACCTAATTGAGTTTCTATTCATCCGTTCATAAACATACTATTTTATATTGATTACAACACCCAAAGTGTAATCACTCTTCCCCTTTCTCCCTATTTTTCCTCTTCCATTAACCCTTGATTCTACTCCTTCCTGCTTTCAAGGCTTTATCTTTGAGCAGATATTCTTCTGACCCTGTATGGCTGGTTATTCTAAAGAGTGAGTGCTTTCTTGATGTTACTACTGGTAACTTTATTGGCCTGTCTATTTTTTGAGAGTAAGTTGGAGTCACAAGTAAATTGCCTTTTTTTTTTATTAATTTAGTTTATTTTTCATTTCAATGAACATCTACAGAGATTTTGGAATTCCATTCATTCATTGTTGGTAAATTGCCTTTTTTAAAAGACATCCATCCGCCTCCCCATGCCGGGTTTTGTTCAGTTGGGGGTTGACTTAAGCCATGGATGTGGAGTCTGGGTATGGAGGGTCAGCTGTACTGTAAATGTCCTTCCAAGCCTGGGCCAAAAGGACTGACCATTTTCTGAAGTAAATATATACTGGGAAAATAGATATAGTATGGTTATTAGCTCTGAATTTATGCTAACTGCTAGGGTCCCAAAATGGCATTGTCCATCAGCTAAAGCAGTGCTCAGGTGCTCAAAGTTTATCGCAATTGGACTAAGTAGGTCCATGAATCCACCGTATTTACTCCCTCAATGTCAAATCTGTAATTTTGGAATACTTGGCAACTGGTTATATCTGGTCTCCATACTGACCAGCTCGCTCTCATTTATGGATAAAAGGACAATAGTTTGGAAGGTCCACTAGAGATTGATGCAGTTCCCAAGTCTGTGGCCCTTAGCCAACCTTCAAACATGGAACAGAGTCAGTCCCAGTGACTCAATTCCAGACCTCTAGGTGAACAACCACTAGGGACACGAGCATTAAAATAAACAGGTTTATAAAATTAAAAATAAAAGACACCATTTCCCTCAAGGCAGGAAGGAATAGGATGGAAGGATTAATGGGAATGAAAATGACTGGGGGGTGTGGTGGTGGGTGAGTGGGTGGATAAGCTGTGATTCCACTGTAGGTATTGTGGACAGTATATTAAAATGGCTATGACTGCTTGAATGGAAAACTAATTTGCTCTGTGAACTTTGAAATAGCGAAGTGGGAAAAAATCAGGAAACTATCATTTCAGTAAATTTCTGGAGGTTCATTGGTCTGGAATATGTCAAAATAATCTTAAAGGTGAAAGACTATGGCCATTTATTACTCAAAGCACAGAAGGTTGGTGAACCTTTTTGAGTTTTGGAGGTAACATGTCACACTTTAGTTGTTATTTTAATCCAGTTACTAAGTCATCTATAAGGTTAAATTATGTGAGTAGGAGCTAGAGTAAATGAAGGCAGTGTAACAAGTCCAGGTTACAACCAGAAGCTAATTTTTAGTTTGAAGCATCAAATGCAATGGTAATTGAAGTGTATTTTTGGAGCCTCTGCAAATGCCATTTTAAAAATCACAGCACATATTGCTCAAGTTTTGAAGAAAATCCATATCCTCTTCTGAAGATGTTTGCTGTTGTTATTGTGAACCGTTAAGTTGGAACTGACTCACAGCTGGCCCTCCAGTGGGGTTTCCAAGACTGCAAAATAGCATGGGAGGAGATTGCACATTTTTCTCCTGTTTAGCAGCCAGTGAATTCAAACCACATTTCTTTGTGTTAACAGGGTAACTTGTAACCCAGTAGGCTTTGTTTTGAGAAATAGCTACTAGCTTACTGCTGGGCACTAACAAAAGCTGAACAACTCACCAAGAGTGTCAACTGACCAGGCCACCTGACATCATAAAATGAACAAGTTCTTTCTGGTCCATTGAAGCATAACTTTGGATGCGTACAGCAGGTGGAAATGGTACACACTGGGTCAGGGTGAGCTCTGGTGGTTAAGGAGTTAAAGTGTCTACTCAAAGGAAGAGGATTTGAATCTTCCAGTTCCTTCATGAGAAAAGGATGGTCAATCTCCTATAAGGTTTACAGCCTCTAAAAATTCACTGGAGGGTCAACGATGAGTCAGTTCTGACTTGATAGCAATGAGTTTGAGGTTTTTTTATTTTATTTATTTTTTTGTCTCTGTAGTTTTTTGGTGTTTTTCTTTTAGCTCAGGTTGGAGCATGCTTGGGTTGTACACGAAATGTGCTTGAACTAGATGCTCAAATGCTTTTGTCACCATTGAAAACGACTCGAAAAGATGCAGGTAGTGGCCCGGTGTCACCCTCACAAGTGTGGCTGTGCGCCCACTGCAGAATTAACATGGCATCTAGGGATTCCACTCCTTGGTGTATGTATATCTCTAGGGAGCTCCGGTGGCTTAGTGTGTACAGAGTTACACACTCACCCAAAAGCAGTACCTCTCAGGCACTTGGAATCCATTAATGGTTCCCAGGGAGAAAGATGGGCAATCTCCTGCATAATTTACTGTCTCAGAAACCCAGTGGAAGGTCAGCTATGAGTTGGTTCTGACTTGAAGGCAATGAGATGAGGGTACATACTAAAGAGAAATGAAAATACATGTTCACACAGAAATTTATACCTGAATGATCATACCATTATTATTGATAATAGCCCAAAAATAGAGGCACAGATGTTCAGCTGATAAGTGGTGGTGCATCGCCTGATGGAATATTACTTGGACAGAGGACGAGCACAGTACAACATGAATAACTTTGAAAATATGTGAAGTGAAATAAACCAGTCACAAAGACAACTCCATTTCAATGAAATCTTCAGAAGAGGCAAGTCTGGAGGGAGGAATCAGATATATGATTACCTAGACTGGGACAAATTAAGAAGTAGTGGCGTGAAGGCTAAGGGTTATTGGGAGGGGAGTGATGAAAAGAGTTTCAAATAAGTAGTGATGATGAGTTCTCAAGCACATGAATATACTAAAGGCCATTAAATCGTACATTTTAACAGCATGTTGTTATCAGGTGCCATTGAGTATGACTCATGGTGACATTACGAACAACAGATCTGAACCCTGTCCTATTCTGTGCCATCCTCACAATCTGACACACTCAAACTCATTGCTACAGTCACTGGGTCAATCCACTTGGTTGAAGGTCATCTTCTCCTTTGCCATCAACCCTCCTTTCCAAGCATGATGTCCTTCTAGTAACATGTACAAAGTATGTGAGATGAAGTCCCACCATCTTTGCCTCCAAGGAGCACTCTGGCTGTACCTTCTCCAAGACTTACGTTTGTTCTTTTGGCCGTCCATGAGATATTCCATATTATTCTCCAATACCACAGCTCAAAGGCACGAATTCTTGTGTCATCCTTATTTGTTGTCCAGCTCTCAGATGCATAGCAAGTGATTGAAAAGACCATGATCTGAATTAGTTGCACCTTAGTCCTCAAACTAACATCATTGCTCCTCAATAATTTAGAGAGGTCCCTGACTGAAGGCTTTCCCAGTGCTATACGTCTTTTGAATTCCTGTCTGCTGGTACCAACTGTATTGACTGTAGATCCAATTAAGATGAAGTTATTGACAACTTCAATCTTTTCCCCATCTATCATGATGTGATCTATTGGTCCAGTGGTGAGAATTTTTGTTTTCTTGGTGTTGAGATGCAGTCCATCTTGAAGGCTTCAGTGTTTGATCTTCTGCAGCAAGTGCTTCAAATCCTCACTTTCAGCAAGCAAGGTGTTCATCCAATTCTGATGCCACATTCTTCTTCATAAAGTCCAGCTTCTCTAATAATTTGCTCAGCATAGAGAATGAATGGGTATAGAGAAATTATTCAACTCTTACTAGCATGAGTTTGATAAAATACATTTATACTGTAATAAAGGTGTTAAAAGAAGTTTTAAAAAGTGTACATTGCCCTTATATAATACATACTTATTCAGGAATTAGTCACATAACTATGTACATTAAAGAAAATGTATCTCTGCATTTTGTTCATTTTGGTGGCAGCTAAAGGAATCAAGAAAATATATGACCATATTGCTTTAAGAGAGAGAGAAAAAGACAATATGTGCTGGGAAGCAGTTTGGGTGCTAATATTTCTTCTGTCACGTATTAATCTCAAGTGGATCTCTGCCCAGTTACTGATGCTCACTGTCCGCTACCTGATGCAGCCAGAAGGATGCCATCTGTTCCCTTCAGTTGCCAAAGTCTTACAGATTATGCAAGCCTCTCCACAGGTAGTAAATGCTGAAAAGGTACCTCTTGTAATCGTGGGATATTTTTGCTTAATTTTTCCTCAAATCGTGATTTGGGTGGAAGTTTATAGTGCAAATTCGCTCTCCATCCAACAGTTCATATGTGTTTTGTTCTGTCCCGTTGACCACAATCCCATCATGTAACAGCACTCATCCCTCCTCCCCACTGTGTCTCTCCTTTCCATTCCACTCTTTCTCTTCCCTTGAGTGCCTTGTGACATTTTCTTTGGGCTATGAACTTGAGTGGTCGACTGCTCTAACACTTCCTTCATATTATGGCTCACTTTGTAGACCCTCTTACATGGCCAACTAATTGAAAGAGATTCATATTCCTGTTCTCCAAGAAAGATGATCTAATAGAATATTAGGTGTGCATGAGAGAGCTGGACGATGGCTTAGGATAATGTTGTTGTTGTTGTTGTTAAGTGTTGTTGAATCATAGATGACTCATAGCAACCCTATGAATGGAAGACCTGAACACTTGTATAACTTTCATCGTTTCTCCAAGTTCATAGAATTTCCAAAGGCAAGTTATTTTGGAAGTGGATGCCACTACTGCTTCCAAGCTTGTTTTAATCGGGAAGCTCCACCAAACACTGTCCACCCTGGGTAACCATTATCACATTTGATACATCAGTGTCACAGTGTTCAGCTTCACAGCACCCATGAGCTACCTCTGTACAGCAGATGGACAGACTAGTGCAATACCACTTAGAAGAATGTTTGACCAAAAACAATTAAAACCAAGCCTGAGGGCCACAGATTAAAATCACCCACCTTTGGCTTGGTAGCATCACTTTATAGCCACTAGGCCAACAGAGCTCTCTCATTGTTGTTACTGTTGTTAAGTGCTGTCAAGTCGTAGATGACTTGAAGCAACCATATGAACAAATATACCATGGACTGCTAACAGAACAAACAGGTCTTCCCTGCAGAGGGTGAAACCAGGCTGTTCCTCGGAAGCGAGGATTCTAATCTTCATCTGACATACTTTGGGCATGTTGCAAAGAGAGTTCAGTCCTTGGAGAGGGACATCGTGCTTGGAAGGGTGGAGGGACAGTGCAAGAAAGGAAAACCCTAGAGGCAATGGATTGACTCAGTGACTGGGGTAATACGGGTAGGTGTGTCAGAGATGATGACATTGGCCAGGATAGAGCAGGGTTTACAGATGTTGTACATAGGGTCACTGTGAGTCTCAAGTGACTCAATGGCATATAACCTCATTAATATCACAAGCAAAATATTGCTAAAGAGCACAATAATAAAAAAAAAATGGTGAAAACAGAGCATTGAGTACTGCCAGGAATACAAGCTGGGTTTAGAAGAGACCAGATGAATCTTGGAAGAAAGCAGAAACCAGAACAACATCTAATTGTGTTTTATTGACTCTGCAAAGCCATTTGTGCAGATAATAACAAATTATAGCTAACACTGAGAAGAATGGGAATCCCAGAACACTTAATTATGTTAATACAAAACCTATATCTAGACCAAGAAACTATTGTTTGAACAGAGCAAGGGAACTCTGCATGGTTTATAATCGAGAAAGGTGTGTGTCGGAGTTAAATCTTTTCTCCAAACCTATTCAATCTGAATGCTGAGCAAATAATTTGAGAAGATGTGTTTTATGAAGAATGTGGCCTTGGGTTTGAAACAACTAGTGTTACACTGATGATACAAACTCAGCAAGGACTTGAAGCACTTGTCAAGGCCTATATCTGTCAATGTGGATTATTCTCAACATTAAGAAGACAAAAATCAAGCTCTTCTTGCCTAGTGGCAAGAAGCTCCACTGCAATCCCAAAGTTGCATTTTTCAAGTCCACCAGATGCTCTGCTGGAGAACAGTAAACAACAAGAAACAAACAAACAAACAAAAAAAAAAAGAAGACACAAATCTTCACCATGGAGCCAACAGGAAATATCATGATAGTTGGAGAAAAGGCTGAAATTGTCAATGATTCATCTTACTTTGATCCACAGTCACACCCTTGGTACCAGCAGTTAAGAAACCAGAAGATATATTGTGCTGGGAAAGGCTGCTGTCGAGGACATTTACAAAGTACCAAGAAGCAATGATGTCAGTTTAAAAACTAAGGTACGCCTGATTCAGGGCATGGTCTTTTCGGTCATCTGCTATGCCTCTGAGAGTTGGACAATGAATACGGATGACAGAAGAATTGATGCCTTTGAGGTGTGGTGTTGGAGAATAATACTGAGTATTCATGGCCTGCCCAAAGAACACAGGTGTGTCTCAGAGAAAGTGCAACCAGACTGCTTGTTAGAGGCAAGGACGAGAAAGCTCCATCTCACGTATTTTCAACATGTTGTTAGGAGGGCCTCTTCCTTGGAAAAAGACATTATGCTTGGAGAGGTGGAAGGCCAGTTAAAGAGAGGAAGGTTCACAAGGAGATGGATTGACACAGTGACTGCAGCAATGGGCTCAGGCATGTCCGCGATGATGAGGACGGCACAGGACAGGACAGGGTTCAGATCTGTTGTTGATGGTATTCAACTTGATGGAACCTAACAACAGTTGTTTGACGGAAATCCAACTTACTGTGTTGAAGTCTGGTGTGAAAAATGATAAATCCTGTGTTATGAAACATTTTATCTTTTTAAAAATTTTGTTATTTGAGTGGAAGTTGACAGAGCAAATTGACCGTGCATTCAACCATTTATACACATTTTAGTACATTAATTATAAATGCCTACAACGTAATGAAACTTTCCCCAGCTCCTCCCTGGAATTCTCATCCAGTAATCCTCCCATCCTACCGCTTCCTGCCTTCAGGGCTTTACGTTGGGCAAATGCTGCTCTTTTGACCTTATGTGACTGGTTACCCTTGTAGTCGCTGTTTCCCAAAGGAGGATGCAGAACGTAGTCTTTGTGGACATTATGAAAAGTTTTAATCTCCACAACATAAACTGACAAATGTGTATCTTTTTCTGTGGTGGGAAATCTGAGCAGGGTACTGTTTAGTTGTCTGATGTAACATAAGCAATAGTATAAATAATAATGTAAATAATTGTGTAATAAAACTGTTAAGAAGGGGAATTGGACCTTAAGTAGACCTTGTGAAAAGTTTCATCAGACAAGCTTGATTGTAAAAGCCTCTGGGGGTTTCTTATCATTCGGTGAAATAATGCATGGGTGAAATATCTCAGTCACAAAAGGACAACTATTGCATAGTGCCACTGTTGTAAAACGGGACTGACACCAGGGTTGAGGGGAGACTGAGAAAGATGGGATAGATAATGTATACTGCATTGAAACAGATGAGGGAGAGACTGTTTAAAAGGGATATGTGATTAGGTATTATTGTCATGACAGGAGTCTAGAATGAAGGCTGCATAGTGGAGTGGACTTGGGGGAGGGATTGTATAACAATGAAAGAATTTTTCTTTTACTTTTCAAAGAGAAGAGAGAACTGGGGGGGGAGGGGTGGGCAGAGAGAAAAGTGCAGCA
>NW_006399864.1:10773119-10780463 GCF_000299155.1 Elephantulus edwardii
TCTGTAAATTTTCATTAAAATTAATAATAATAATATTTACAACCTTAAAAAAAAAGTTGTCCCTAGGATTGCCTTTGGTTAAAATTCCTAGGTCTTATTTTGTTCCACTCTCATTTTGTACAAGTACTTGAGATCATTTCTGGCATGTAAGTGTTGAATGAATGAGTGAGTGGATGAACTCAACAGAATAAGATGATGTTAATTACTGTAACCTGTTTCGCAAGGTTCCCAGTGTTCCTGACTTAGAACTGTCAGTATCTCAGGCCTTTGCCTGCACTTTCTTTTATTTACAACTAAGCAGGGCCCATCTGAGTCCATCTCTGTCAATCAAAAACTCTGATTACAAGTGAGCGGCATTTAGGTGCATTCAGATGGTGCTGTCTGATCCAGAGTCCTTCCTTCTGTGCAGGGCAGCTCACCCAGGAAGCAAACTGAAGTGTGGTGAGCCATGTGAAACTGTTCCCTACAGACTCACAGGCAAGCACAAGTCAGCCTGCTCCTGCTTCGCCCTGGGGTCTCAGTGGTGCGGCTACACGTGGTTCAAATCCACCAGCTGCTCCAAGAGAGAAAGACAGGCAATCCAATCTCCCCCTGAGTGATTTACTCCCTCTGAAAACCCACTGGTGGGTCTTCTGTGAGTTGTCTCAACTTGACGGTACATAATAACGACATCCCTGTCAAGAACTGTGAATTTGAAAACAGGCTTTGATTCTGTAGGAAAGGGCTGTGAGGTTGAGAGACAAGACAGAAGCCATAACAAGAAGTAGATTATTTGATGTGGTGAAAATATATGGACACGTGTTCACTACAGGTTAGTGAGTTATACACAGAGGGTCATTCTTACCTCACTTTTCAGTCCCTGCTATAGTGTCCACAAGGGAGCTCAGGGGGTGAGGGGCTGGGCAGCTAAATCCACCTGCTGCTCTGAGTGAGAAAGATGGACAATCTCCTCTCATGTGATTCACAGCCTCTAAAAACCCACTGGAGGTTCCGACACAACAACAACAATGGTGTCAGTATGCTTTACCCTGATAATCACTGTGTTCTTGGGAAGAGACCACTTTACACTCCCGTCTCCCCACATACTTGATTTCTCACTGTAATGAGAACGTGCTTTGATTTTTCTGGATGTGTGTTCTACAGTGTTTATGCACTTAACCCCTACTACCTGTTCTTGGACCAGGAGGCAGTCCTCAGAACACAGTAAGGAAACAGTGCATGGTTCAAAATTGGGAAGGGTATATGCCAGGAATGTGTCCTATCTCCATAGCTTTTCAATCTAACGCAGAACAGATTATCCGGAAGGCTGGGCTATATGAGGAGAAGTGTGGCATCAGCACTGAAGTAAGATTTATCAACAATCTACATTATGCAGATGACACAACACTGCTTGCTAAAACTGAGGAGGACCTGATGTGCTTGCTGCAGAGGGTCAAGGACTGCAGCCTTCAATATTGATTGAGGATCAATATCAAGAAGACAAAGATTCTCACCACTGGACCAATTAATTGACAGCATCAGGATGGATGGTGAAGAGATTGAGATTATTAACAGCTTTGGTTTGCTTGGATCCACAGTCAACATTCTTGCACCAGCAGCCAGGAAATGAAAAGATGTATCACAGTTAGAAAGTCTACTGTCAGGGACCTCTCCAGAGTATGGAATAGCAATGGTGTCACTCTGGAGATTAAGGTGCTCCTGACACAGCTGATGGTCTTTGCAATCACTTGATATGCATCAGAGAGCTGGACAATGACTAGGGATGATAGAAAGAGAATTGATGCCTTTGAGCTGTGGTGCTGGAGAAGAGTATTGAATATGCTATGGACTGCTAAGGAAATGAACAGGTTCATCCTGGAGAGGGTTAAACCAGGCTGCTCCTTGGAGGCAACGATCCTGAAGCTTCGTCTGACATACCCTGAACATGTTGTAAGGAGGGACCAGTCCTTGGAGAGGGACATCATGCTTGGGAGGGTGGAGGGACAGCGCAGGAGAGGTAGACCCTCGATGAGATGAATTGATTCAGTGACTGGGGTAATAGGGGTAGGTGTGTCAGAGACAGTGAGGTTGGCACAGGACAGAGCACGTTTAGGGCTGTTGTACATAGGGTCACTATGAGTCGCAGATGACTTGAAGACAACAACAACAATTTTCGGGCTAAACCACTCAGACCAGCTGAGGTTTTGTTTGTTTGTTTGTTTTCTTTTTAATATGGCAGGAAAACAAACCAAAAAAAGTGATTCTGCTAAGAATTGAGAAAGAAAATGAAGTCAGAGATAAGCCTGCTGTCAAGCAGTGGTTAACAGCATGTCAGAATTGTGGGGACTTAAAAAAAGGTAAAGATGACCAACTGGCAGCACCTTGATAGATAGAGGAGAGACTGAAGTTGTTAACATTTACCTTGGCTCTACATTCCACACTCTTGGCACCAGCAGTCAGGAAATTAAAAGACGAATTGCACTGGGAAAATCTGCCGTCAGGGAACTCTCTAGAGTGCTGAAGGCAATGATGGCAGTCTAGAAACTATGGTGTCCCTGATCCAGGCCATGGTCTTCACAGTTACTTGCTGTGCATCAGAGAGCTGGGTAATGACTAAGGATGAGAGAAGAATTGATGCTTTTAAGTTGTGGTGCTGGAGAGGAGTCTTGAACATATCATGGACCTCCAGGAAAACAAATAGGTCAGTCTTGGAGAGGGTAAAAGCAAGTTTCTCCTTGGAGGCTAAGAATTTGAAGCTGTATCTCACATACTTCAGGCATGTGGCCAGGAGGAATTTGTCTTTTAAGAAGGACATCACACTTGGAAGGGTGGAGGGACAGCACAGGAGAGGAAGAGCCCAGATGAGATGGATTGATACAGTAACTGGGGCAATAGAGGTTAGTGTGTCAGAGTCAGTGAGACTGGCTCAGGACAGGGCAGGCAGGCGTCAGAGCTGCTGTCCATAGGGTACCATCCAGTCACAACTGACTCATAGCTGACACTCCAGCGCATTGTCAGAGGCTGTAAATTGCATGGGAGGAATGCAATTGACTATCTTCTACCCTTGGAGCAGCTTGGTGGATTTGAACTCTGCTTTCTTTTTTTCTTTTCATTTTTTCTTTTACTTTTTGAACCATGTGCTTTTGCATTGATCACACAACCCTTTACCACTACACCTTCAGAGCTCGCTTGATAAGATCACTGAGATAAAAAGCTAAGGGAAAGTCTTACCCAATCCTGGAGGATTAACAGAGATGAAGGGAGGAAGTTAGGGGGTTTTGTTAGAGGCCCTCAGGTTGGCTAGATGTGACTCGTAGGACCCTGTGGACAGCAGATCTGAATCTTGCTGTGCTGTCACAGCCCCTGCCCTGGCCAAGCCCACGGCTGCAATCACTGAGGCATCCCATCTCCATGAAGCTCCTCCTCTCTCGCTGACTCTGTGCCTTTCCAAGTGTGATGTATCTTCCCAAGTGTTGACCCCTCCTGACAACATGTCCCCAGTACGTGAGATAAAATTTCACCCTCTGAGGAGCAGCCCTTTGGGGTACTTCTCCAAGGCCGATTTGTTTGTTCTTTTAGCAGTTGAGGGTGTATGTAATACTCTCCTGGAGAATGACAGAGGGAAGCAAACCTTAATAGACCAGTTGGGGGAAAGGAAAAGCAATATATACAGCAAGGATTTGATTACTGTTTTGTGCTGCCAAGTCAGAATCGATGCATAGCTGACCCTCCAGTGGGTTGTAAGAGACTAAATCTCATGGGAGGCAACTGCTCATCTGTCTCATGGAAACTGGGTGGATTTGAAGTGCCTGCCTTTGTATTAACAATGCAACTCCTCACCAGAGCTTTCCCAGGGTTGTGTTAGATGTTGTAATTGACTATAATAATTGTGATTGATACTATAAAACAAATTGTGTATGAGGGATTGATGAAAGCACAGTATGATTTGTAAACTTTCACTCAAAATTTAAAAGAATAAAAATAGCGAATGTTATTGGATACTTAAATCCAGATCTAAAAAAAAATTGCTTTCATTGTATAATTTTTTTAAAAGTTACAATATTCTGATAAAACTCCGGAGAAAAGAGTAATTATGATTTATATTGATGTCTGAAATGAATTTTTTTCTTAATTAAGAAAACAGCAAAGTTAGTTATTTCTTTCATCAAAAATTCATAGGAGGTATAGAATGAAACCTAGCTTCAAAGAGCTAATTTCTTTTTCTCTTTGCATTGGGGGTAATCTGCATCCCGTCTGAAACAGATGAACCTATCTGGGAATGCCTGCCTGCATGAACTGGCACTGGACCCAGACATATCAAGAGAATTGATAGTAGGAAAGAAGTTGTTATTGTAATTCAAAACGACAAACTCTAGAAGCCATGGAAATAATATGACAAAATTCTATAAGAGTAATTGTTAAAGTTTAACAGGACAGTAAGCAATAAATGTTGGAAAGGATGTTGTGAGATAGGAACTCTTTTACATTGTTGGTAGGATTGTACAATGGTACAACCACTCTGGAAGGCAGTTTGGTGCTTCCTCAAAAAGCTTAACATAGACATTCCATATGACCCAGCTATTCCATTGCTTGGAATATACCCTGAGAAAATGAGAACAGAGGCTCGAATGAACACTTGTACAACCAGTGTTCATAGTAGCATTAGTCACCATTGCAAGAACATAGAAACAGGCCAAATGCCCAACCACTGAAGAACGGATTGAGAAGTTGTGGTACATTCATACAATGGAATATTACGCAGTACATGGAAACAATAATTTTTTAAATTGCTGCCTAACTTGGGAGGGACTGGAGAGCATTATGCTGATTGAACGAACTCAGTCTCACAAGGACAAATACTGTATAAAACCATTATAGTAGAATGAGTATGAGGATCCAGGGTGGGGGGGAAGGTGGAAATAGAAGGGTGAGGATGGGGAGAGTAGGGTGTTAATCATAGGGTTGCACAATTCGATGGGTGAGGCGGTAAAGGAAATGTGAAGAATCTTTTGTAAAAACAATGTATTCAAACTTTGTAAATAAGTCAGAGTAATACAGTAAAAAGTAATTGCTTAGTTCTAGTAGAAGATTAATAACCCCTCTTGCACAGATTCCAGATGTGGCCCTTCCCTTTCATCAGCATTAAATCTGAGAAGCCAAAGTTGCGCTGACAGAGAGCTTAAGATACCCTGGTGGAGGGAAACAGAAGCACATGGATTGAGAAAAGGATGGAAAGGATGGGCTGAGGAGGTGGAGAAGCCACAGGGGAAACGCTCCTTTCAGGGACGGATTTATACTAATAGGTTCCAAACTTTATTCATTGCCATTGATTCAGAAGTGACTCATAGCTGACCCTTCAGTGGGTTTTCAGAGGCAGCAAATGGCACAGGAGATTTCCTATCTTTCCTCCCGTGGAACAACTGGTGGATTTGAGATTGTTGGCACAGCTTCCTCCCACTAGGTCACCAGAGTTCCCTATCTAAAGCTCTAACAGTCTTAGATCTCAACTCAACTCATTGCTACTAAGTTAAAGTCAACTCATAATTCACCCTCTGGTGGGTTTCAGAGGCAATGAATCCCATGGAAGCAGATTGTCCACTTGTCTCCCACACACCAGGTGAGGGATTCAAATCACCTGCCTTTGTGTTGGCAGCACAATTCCTTACATACTAGGCCACCAGGGATCCCTGAAACAATCCTGGGGAACACGTATGTCAAATGGCATAACCTAGTCCCACCAGGGAGCTTTGGTGGCCTCGTGGTAAGAAGCTGCACTGCAATCCCAAAAGCAAAGCATGCAGCTTGAATCCACAAACTGCTCTGCAGGAAAAAGATGAGCAATCTCCTTTATGTGATTAACAGTCTGAAAACCTTCTGGAATGTCAGCTACAGCTTGATCAGAATTCATGGTAATGAAGGAAACAGTTCAAGCTGCAATAAAGGCATTGGCGAAAGATAAGACCCCAGGAATTGATGGAATATCAGTTGAGATATTCCAATAACATATTCAGCTCTCGATATGAGCGCTGGTCTATGGCAAGAAATTTGGAAAAACAGCCACCTGGCCACTGGTAACTGGAAGAGATGCATATTTATTCTGATTCCCCCGAAAGGAGATCCAACAGACTGTGGAAATGATCAGTTTCATTAATATCACATGCAAGTAAAATCTTGCTGCAGATTAAAAAAATGGCTGAAACAGTACATTGAGAGGCTGGACAGTATAAAGACGAATGTGACAATATGGCTGAATCATTAACAACCTGCTTTATGGAGATGACATGAGCTTGCTTGCTAAAAATGAAGACAATATGAAACACTTACTGCAGAAAGTCAAAGGGCAAAGCCTTCAATATGGATTGTGTCTCAATATTAAGAAAATAAAAGTCCCAGTTTTATGTATTAGCTGCTGACCAAAAAGATCGGTGATTGGAATCCACCAGCCACTCCTTGGGAGAAAAGATGGGAACCACTTGTTGTAAAGATTTACAGCCTCAGAAATCTGATGGAGGTTTCCCCATCGTTTGAATGCACTCTGTGGCAGTAGGATGGGTGGTAGTGTTGTTGTGAGGTGTCGTCCAGTCAGCCATAACTCATAGCAAGGCTCTGAACAACAAATCTGAACCTTGTAATTCTTAGGGGATAACTTGGTGACCTAGTCCATAACAAGGGAGTTCCACCGCTTAACTCACAGGCTGTGCCTCCTTGGCAGTTCAACACCAGATTCTCAGTGGGAAAAAGATGGACAATCTCTCGCCATGGGTTTTAGGGACTCAGAAACCCAGTGGAGAGTCAGCTTAAGTCAGTGGAGTCAGCTGAAGGCATTGAGTTTTGAGGGCTGGCTGCAAATTCAGGGCATTGTTACTATCTGGCGCCACCTAATGGCATTTGTCTGTGCTTTTTTTTTTTTTTGGTTAATTTTTAAAATGAAGGGTTTTTTTGGTATGACGATATATGGCAAAATACATACAATTCAATTTCTACATTTACAATTCAGTGATACTGATTACATTTTTCAAGTTGTACTATTATTCTCATTATCCTTTTCCAAATTATTTCTACACTGTTTACATAAATTCATTGCCTTCTAGCATTTTCATCTAGCCTGTTCAGTTGTTATCAATTTGATCTTTTCGTTTAAAAAAATATTTAAAAAAGTTTACAGAAAAGTTGGATATATTCATTCATTTATTATTGTACATTTTCCTCCCTCCCCCCAGTTCACTTTAAAAAAAGGATTCATTCATTGTTGCATAATTTCCTCCCTCCCCCAATTTGTTCTGTATCGATACTTTTTTAATTTATTTTTTTAAATAATTTTAATGAACATTTACAGAGAATTTGGATTTCCATTCATTCATTGCT
>NW_006399864.1:10780793-10789510 GCF_000299155.1 Elephantulus edwardii
AGGCTCACCCATTTTGAAGAATGAGTAAGTTCTTTGTTTTTCAATGCAGCATAGTATTCCATTGTGTGAATATACCAGAGCTTCTCTATCCATTCGTTTGTTGATAGGCACCTGGGTTGTTTCCAACTCCTTGCTATTGTGAACAGAGCTGCGATAAACATGGGTGTGCATATATCTGCTTGGATGTCAGTTGTGCTTTTTTTTTTAGCTTGCAGGGAAAAAAGGGAGCTGGTGGACTTGAACTGTGTGCCTTCAGCTTGGCAGCGCAGCCTTTACTTCTAAGTCACCAGAGCTTCCTTAACCCCACATTTTATGGTTAGATGAAAAGAAACCCTAGTGGCAGGAAACTGCACTGCAATCCCAGAGGTGTGCGGTTCAAGTAGTCCCTGTCAGACATAAGACCCAGGATAAACCTGCATTTGTTTGAGTTTTCTGGGACCATTGTGGTTTGCCCCTATCACCTTAGAATTTGTCTAGTTCACCTTTTGTTCCAGAAAAATCTATGTTTAATATAATAAAGTAAATTGTGTTTAAAAAACGAAGTAAAATTAACCTGACCCCTTTCAGTGTGAACAGACGACAGCTTTCCACAGAGCTTCCAGACAAAGAAAGACTAAGAAGCAAGGCTGGTGGCATCTACTTCTGAATCACAGGCATGTGTGTTGAGAATGGACCCCAGTGCGGTGAAAGTGGAAGCAGGATGGTCCAGGTAAAAAGGCGACTGCAATTATGAACTAGAGAACTAGAGGCCAAGGTTATTGGCAGTGGGCAGAGTGAGAGGTAGTTGATTTAGGGATGTCTGATGATGGCAGATCCAATGAGATTTCCAGGCTGATCTGATAAGGGAAGAATGTGACAGAGATGCATTAAACATGATTGCAAAGTTTTGGGCATAACTAGTTGGAAAGATAGGGTTGCCACCACTAAGAATGGGTAAAGTTAATCAGAGAATCTCAAGTCATACTTAACTTTATTGTTGTTGTTGTTGTTAACATGCTGTCGAGTTGACTCTGACTCATAGCGACCCTGTGTACAACAGCTCTGAACCCTGCTCTATGCTGAGCCAATTTACTCCCATTACCCCAGTCACTTGAGTCAATTCATCTCATCCAAGGTCTTCTCTTGCATTGTCCTTCCACCCTTCCAAGCATGGTGTCCCTCTCCCAGGACTGGTCTCTCCTTGCAACATGCCCAAAGTATATCAGACGAAGCTTCAGAATCCTTGCTGCCAAGGAGCAGCCCGGCTTCACCCTCTCCAGGATAAACCGGTTAGTTCTCTCAGTGGCCCATGGTATATTCAATACTTTTCTTCAACACCACAGCTCAAAGGCATCAATTCTCCTTCTATCATCCTTAGTCATTGTCCAGCTCACTGATGCATACTAACATAAATCCATAGATAATCAGTCCCATAACCAAAGAGGGAGAGAAGAACCAGGTTCTTGTAAATTTATACGGATTAAGGCAAAGAACTGTGAGAACAATTGCTTTCAGAAGAAAAATCACATTAGATATTCTGAAAAGAGTTGTTCAGACTCTAACTCAAAACTTTAAAAATATTCAAATGAATGGAAAGTTCTAACTGCTGCCCTTCACATTTGTCAAAAACGTTTTGTTTTGTTTTGTTTTTGTAAATTCACCTTTAGTACACAAAACAGCACGGGCACTGGGGAGAAGCTTTTTAAAAAATCTACAAAAGCTTTGTGAACTCTTTAGAAAATCGGAGATAATTCTTAGGAGACAAGTCTAAGTAAACATTTACCTCATTATGTAAATTCGGTGTAGGTGCCCAAGAGTCATTATAATATTTCAGCTAGAGATTACTGAGTGCTCCCAGCTGTGAATCATTTTCAAACATTTTCATCTTTCCTGGTTTTGAACACTTTGGCAAATTCCTTTTGTCTCAGTTGGGGATTATTTGATGGTACAAAACAGAGACCAGTTCAAACCTACTGAGACAAAGGAAATCTCCTGGACGGATCACACAGTCTCTCTCAAACCCAAGGAAAGAGAGAAAAACTGGGCATCGTGAGGAACAGGCATTAGACGTCCAGAGCCGGGGTCGTCCTCTGTCCAGTCTTGTGTCTTTCTCTCGAGGACATCAAGTTCTCTTTCTCTACATGTTCACTCCGCTTCTCCATTTTTCCTCTCAGGCAGCCAGCCTCCTCTGCCCTGCTTGCACGTGCCACTTTGCTGTCCTTTGCTCCTCAATGGTGCCAGAGAATTTATATGATCTTGCTAAGCCAAGGCTGACTGCTCATAAATCCATTCTCTCTAGAATCCAAGTCCAAGTTCTCAGAAGAAGCTATGGTGATAGTTTCTATGATGGGCTCAGACTCTGAAATTGTTTATCCTAGCTCCATTCAGCTGTGCCCAGAGATGAAAATGATCACATTGACTCATTAAACAAATACGCGCCGAGTGCTGACCGGGCACTTCTTGGTGGTGTGGATACGGAGGAAGCCGACAAAGCCCCCGCTCCCAATGGAGCTTCAAGTCCACTGGCGGCGCGCAAAGCAGTCGGCACTCCAACCCAGCAGAGATGAAAGGGCTGGTGTTACAGAAGGGTGGATGGGCACCCTCAGATAAATATTGCCTTTTGGGTATGCCCAAATTAGAAATGTTATGTTTTCAGGGCAATGTTATACTTTCTCTTGATTGAAATAACACCAAAATTGCAGTAAAAGGAGCCCTTTTCTCCCACCCCCCACCCCTGCTGTTTTAACTCTGCCTCAAAAGCCAAACCATGTCCTGCTTTCTTTTCTTTTCCAGAAAGGGTGAGTTTTCAATCATGCACCTCATCCCGGCCAAGGCTGACAGTACTCTTTGTGAGGAGGTGAACACAGGAGGATCCAGCCACGGTCTATTTACAGACTGCTGGTGCATCAACCAAGTGGCGGGTCCAGTGCCCATCAAGACTCAAGGAGCTGGGTAAGATGACTTTGGGTAAGTCCGCTGGCACAGACCTCTCCAAAATACTGAAGAGTAAAGATGTCAGTTTGAAGACTAAGGCATGCCTGATTCAGGCCATGGTCTTTTCCATTATTTACCATGCATCTGAGAGCTGGAAGATTAATAAGGGTGATAGAAGAACTGGTGACTTTTAATTATTGTGCTGACTCATCAAGTTGATCCCAAATTATTGTGAACCTGTGAGATACAGGTCTGAACCTTGTACTGGCCTTTGCCGTCTTCACGACCTCTCCTACGCTTAATTCCACTGTTACAGTCACCATGTTATTCTGTCTGGTTGAGGTTCTTCTTCTCTTTCTCTGAATCTCCACTTTCCCAGTGTATGGACTTTTCCCAAGGATTGGCCTTTCCTGACAACAGTATGTGAGGTGAAGTTTCAGCACTTTTGTCTGTAAGGAGCACCTGGTTGCACCACCTCAAGACAAACACGTTTGGTCTTTTGGCAGTCCACAGAATACACAGTATTCCCCACCAACACCACAGTTCAAAGGCACCAATTCATCTTCTGTCATCCTTACTCAATGTCCAATTTTCAAATGCACAGGAAGCAATTGAAAGTACCTTGGCTTGAAGCAGGTGCACCTTAGGCATTAAATTCTTTACTAAGCATACTGTTTAAATAACTATGGAGAGAGTATACAACCCTGACACATAACTTACCTGATTTTAAACTATGCCATGTGCCCTTGCTCTGTTCTGACCACTGCTTCTTAGGTCTGTGCATAAGTTCATGTTAGTGTGACTAAGTGATCTGGGATTCCCACTTTTCTCAAGGTTAGCTATAATTGGTGATGATCCACATAGTTAAATGTCTTTGCACAGTAAATAAGACATAAATAAACATTTTTTTATGGTACTCTGTGCTTTCAGCCAAGATCCAAGTGACCTCCCTCTTCTGAATCCAACGTGAATTTCTAAGACAATTGTTGCTGTTGGGTGCTATCAGGTCAGCTTTGACTCAGAGTGACCGTATGAACAACGGATCTGAACCTACCCTGCACTGTGCCGTCTTCACTGTCCCTGATACATCCAATCCCATTGCTACAGTCACTGTGTCAATCAATCTTATTGAGGGTGTTCGTTTCTCTCACTAACCCTCCACCTTTCCAAGGAAGATGTCCTTTCCCAAGGACAGGCCCTATGTTATGCCAATTAATTTTCATGTGCCTAGAGATTGTGGCTCTAGGACTAACAACTAATTTTTTAGTATAAATATGAGTATTCAACATTTGCTTCCTGCAGGCGATGCTCTATAAATGGATATGTTTACAACATATACTGACATGAATATAGAAATCCCATCTCTCAAACCTACGTTCCATAGGATTTTTTTAAACTTATTTATTTTTATTATTGTTCATGTGTGTACCATCAAATCGGATCTGACTGGTACAAGAGGAGATTATTCCTTCTTCCCCAGCAGAGGATCTGGTGGATTCGAACTGCATACCTCTAAGATTGCAGTGCAGCTTCTTGCCACTAGGCCACCAGAGCTCTCTTGTTCCACAGGATTTTAAAGGCTATGACCTTTCAGCAGCAGATCATCTGACCTGTCTTCTTTTTGCCTCTGCATTGGTTTAAACTCTCAACCTTTCAGCTAGTAGTCAACTGCTTGACCTCTTATAATACCCAGAGATACTTTTCAGTTGCTAGTATACCTAGGTCTAACATGAGATCTCTCAACAATGTCCAGAGCTCTTTTTATTGTCATCAAAGAAATGATCTAAAGCCTTTGTGCTTTTATTTCATGGCCTTGTACTCAGTGTAAATCCAATTACCCTGAGGTTTTTCTTGATTATGTGGCAAAGCCTCTTCTCTCTCAGTATCCACAATAACTATCTGTTAAGAGCTTATGGATATCATTCGGTTTCATCCACCATTTCCTCAGATGTCATTTATGAATTTCAGTTGAGGTTAATCTGTCAATTGTGTTGCCCATATAACATTCAGTTATCAGAGGTGTGGTTTATGCATTGAGTGATAAATTTCTCTTCAAAGATGTTAGCTTTGCGATGAACAAAGTGTCTCTTAGTCACAAGCTGAGTTTGGTTGAAAGAAGTATAATCTAGACTTTGGGTGATGGGAACTTAAAGGAGGAGCAATCCACAGACTTAAAACACAGTGGCAGTTATATTCATCAGGACACTTGCAAGTGACTGAAAACTTGTCTCTGAATAAAATTCATTGGGTCACTTAACTAAAGATTCCAGGGAGAGTAAAGTTCAGCTTCGGTCTCAGCTGGATCCAGGTGCTCAGTTTTATTTAGAATATTTTCTTTCCTAACCTGGCCAAGGTTATGTAATGTCTATCTGTGTTTCATTGACTATGCAAAGGCGTTTGACTGTGTGGATGATAACAAACTGTGGCTGACTCTGAGAAGAATGGGAATCCCAGAACACTTGATCGTGCTAATGAGAAACCTATACTTGGACCAAGAGGCAGTCGTCAGAACAGAGCAAGGAAATACTGCATGGTTCAAAATTGGGAAGGGCATACGCCAGGGATGTGTCCTATCTCCATACCTTTTCCACCTGTATGCAGAACAGATTATCCGGGAGGCTGCACTCTATGAGGAGAAATGTGGGGTCAAGATTGGTGGAAGATTTATCAACAATCCACGATATGCAGATGATACAACCCTGCTTGCTGAAACTGAGGAGAATGTGAAGCGCTTGCTGCAGAGGGTCAAGGACTGCAGCCTTCAATATGGATTGAAGGCTGTGTCAAGAAGACAAAGATTCTCACCACTGAACCAATTGGCAGCATCAGGATGGATGGTGAAGAGATTGAGATTGTTCACAGCTTCAGTTTGCTCGGCTCCACAGTCAACACTCTCAGCACCAGCAGCCAGGAAATTAGAAAATGTATTGCCATGGGAAAGTCTGCTGTTAGGGACCTCTCCAAAGTACTGAAGAGCAATGGTGTCTCTTTGGAGACCAAGGTGCATCTGATACAGGCCATGGTCTTTGCAATCACTTGTTATGCATCAGAGAGTTGGACAATGACTGACATGACAGAAGGAGAATTGATGTCTTTGAGCTGTGGTGCTGGAGAAGAGTATTGAAGATACCATGGATTGATAGGAGAACAAACAAGTTCGTCCTGGAGAGGGTGAAGCCAGGCTGCTCCTTGGAGGCAAGGATTCTGAGGCTCCGTCTAACATACTTTGGACATGTTGCAAGGAGGGACAGGTCCTTGGAGAGGGACATCATGCATGGTAGGGTGGAAGGACAGCACAGAAGGGGAAGGCCCCATATGTGGTGGATTGATTCAGTGATTGGGGTAATCGGGATGGGTGTGTCAGAGATGGTGAGATTGGCACAGGACAGAGCGGAGTTTAAGGCTATTGTACATGGGGTCACTATGAGTCGCAAGCGACTCGACGGCACATAACAACAACAACAACCTGGCCAAGGAGGGCTGGGGGGAGGAGTTACAGTTTGAAAACCCAGCAGAAAAGAGATCACCTTCTCTTACTGATTCCAGCAGTGTCCTGGGTCTGTGCCCATCCCTGAAGCATGAGTATGAGATTGATGCTATTGGTTACGTGCCCAACTCCAAATCAGGGAGTTGAGGTAACTGTATCTCAACACATGAAAAGCATAAGAGGTGTTTCGCCAAAGAAAACCATGGTACTCAAACCAGAAGAAGGGAATGCAAGCTACATGGGAGTTGAATTAAAATGCCACTTCTTACTCTATATGGGATAAAGTAGGGTTTAGGGCTATTGTACGTAAGGTCGCTATGAGTTGCAGGTACTCAACAGTACATAACAAAACAACTCTAATCAGAATGTATAAGTAATATACAATTTGTTTTTATTGTTGTTAAGTGCCATTGAGTCGCAGGTGACTCATAGCGACCCTATGAAGGAGAGTCCTCGACGCTAATATATAACTTACCATCATTTTTATGTAAGATCAGCTGGTGTTTTACTATCTAATTATTGTGTTAGTGAAGCGTATTGACTAATCAATGAAACATAGTGAATAGTCAATAAAATGTGTTGCATAGTCAGTGAAAAATATTAAATATTAAGTGAAGAATATTGAAATAAGTCGAGGCAACCAGGCTGCTCCTTAGAGGCAAGGAGAGTGGAATGATATGTCTCATACTTTCGGCCTCTTGTCAGGAAGAGGCAGTCCTTGGAAAAAGACATCACGCTGGAAAGGTGGAAGGTCAGCAAAAGAGAGGAAGGCCATCAAGGAGATGAGTGGACGCAGTGACTGGAACGACGGGCTCGAGCGTGCTGCAGATCACGCGTATGGAGCCGGATAGCGCAAGCTTTCTGCGTACTGTCCATAGAAAGAATCACGACGAGTGCCGTTGGCTCAAGGGCGCTTAACAAGGGCATGATGTGAAAACCAGGTTCGCCATCGAAATAAAAACTTTAAGATTTATCCTTATCTGCCGCTGTGCCCAGCCTTCTCATTTCATCTGTCAATAAATGACTCTAATTATCACCTTTGCTTTTGTAGAATTATGTCCCAGAGAAAAATCTTAAAGTTTCGCTTTCTCACTATGTTGCTTTAGGAGGTTGTTGTTGTTAAGTGCCCGTCGTGTCGCAGGCGACTCATAGTGACCCTATGAATAAAAGTCCTGGAGACCTCCTGTCTAACTTTTGTCCTTTCTCCAGGTTCATAGGGTTTTAGGAAGTAGTTTGCAATCAATCAATCAATCAAATTAAGCTTTTTCTATATTAAAAGGAATAAAACAAAAATGTGAAAACTCAAAAGCCACCCCTCAAACTCTATGTGGGTCTTGATTTTTAGACATTATATTGTGATGTAGGAATTGTAGAAATTTCTAAGTGGCAAGGCTAGATGCTGATGGAGATTTCATTTAATCCTACCAGCATGAAACATTATGCATTATATTTATATAATTATAAATAGAATGGCTGCACATACACAATAGACACAGTAAGACTGACTTCTTTTTGAACCACGGTTAACTTACCTGGTTAATCACTGCTTAAACTGAGTTGGTTTCTTCTCATAGAGGCCTTCCATTGGGTGTCTAAGACGTTTATTCTTTGTAGGAGGAAACATCCCAGATTTCTTCCATGCAATGCCTGCTAGTGGATTTGAAAGCAGTAGGTTTCCAGTTAGTAGCTCAATATAGTATGCACTAAACCACCAGACTGGATACACGCACACTCAGTTAGATTCCACAGAAAGAATGGCAATGCCTGACCTGTATGCATGTTGTGACATCTGACAGTCTCTTACATCCTTGTCAAGGGGATACAAGGTCTTCTTTCCTTTCATTTAACTTCTAAGGTTAATTTTTAAAAAATGGCTTCAATTTTGACATCTAAATACTCCATCATGCATCTGCATTAGGCAGGTGACACAACCCTGCTTGTTAAAAGCTAGGAAGACTTGAAGTGCTTGCTGCAGAAGAGCAAAGGCTGCAGCCTTCAATATGGGTTAAATCTCAATATCAAGAAACAAAAATTCTCACCACTGGGCCAATAGACAACATTATAGTAGATGGAGAAGAGATTGAAGTTGTCAATTATCTCGTCTTACTCAGATCCACCATCAGCAGCCTCAGTATCAGCTCTCAAGAAATCAGAAGATGTTTTGCTTTGGGAAAATCTGCTTTCACAGATCTCTCTAAAGTGCTATGGAGCAACGATGTCAGTAGAAAGACTAAAATGCACCTGATCCAAGCCATGGTCTTTTCAATGACTTGTTATGCATCTGAAAGTTGGACAATGAATACGGATGACAGAAGAA
>NW_006399864.1:10790860-10809521 GCF_000299155.1 Elephantulus edwardii
CACCACCACCACCACCACCACCACCAAAATATATACCTTACACAGTAGATAATACAGATAATGCTTGTTGGAATATTAGGCATTTTGTTAAGTCTATCACTTTGTGAGTTCATTCTGGTGATGTTCTCATAACAGAACATCTGCTGATGTTCTTAAACACTCATTCTTTCCCCAAAAGCCTCCCAATCTATACTTCTGAAGCGACAATATCAACATTTGGCCTCTAGAGGGAGCTCCGGTTCCCCCTATGAGGCTTCTCAACTGCACTCCCCTCCTGCGTGTTGTTAAATCCATGCCCCTGAGAAGAATTGAGAAGAACGTGTCAAGGGCAAAACCACTTAATGGACATATTTCTAGGGCCATAGAACTCTTTTATGATCATTCAACCATTGAAACACTAGCTTGAGGCTCCTGCTATTTGCAATTCCTCTCTTGGGGAGCTCTGATTGCCTACTGAGTCAGGAATCATGCTACTGAATTGGTTCAAATCCACCAGCTGCTCCAAGGGAGAGGGTTACAACCTCTGAAACCCACCTGGAGGGCTGACTGTGAGCGGGTTGACTCTCAACACTAATGAGTTGAGTTGCCTAATTCTCAATGTATATAATTTATCTTTATTTCCATTGGTTGATTCCTCCCACTTTTTATCTTGCTTTAGATTTTCCTGCTTCTTTGCAAGCTTGAAGTATGTTATTGGATTCCAGAAACTGGAATTATATCTTACTGAATGCTAGATTTTTTTTTTTATTTCTACAAATATTTTTAAGAATCACCTTTTTAGAATATATGTAGTCAGAAAAAAAGTTTGTTCCTGTAAAGCTTGTTTTCAAACTTTGTTAGATGATATCAAAGCCATGTTAATTCAGAACTACTTTTGTCTCACTAGGAGCCCTGGGAGGAGCTAGTTAAGGGTTGGATTGTTCATAAAATGTTTGGCTGTTCAGATCCACCAGCCACTTTTCGGAAGATTACAGACAGTTTCTTCCTCTTAAGATTTATTGTGTTGAAAGCCTGATAGAGGGTCATTGTGAATTGGAATTCATTTGAGAGAACTGGGTTAGAGGGAAGGAGTTCTAGTCACAAAAAGTAAAAGCATTCAGCTGTTAACCAAATGGTCATCAGTTCAAACCCACTAGCTGCTCCACAGAAGAAAGATGTAGCCATTAGCTTCCATAAAGATTACAGCCCTGGAAACCCTACGGGACTGGTCTGCTCTCTCTTGTGTGCTGAACTTGACTGTGAGTATGACACACATAACGAGTCTGTGTGTAAAAAGTTCTGTTGATGCAATGGTTACATTCTAGGCTGCTGATAGAAAGATTGGCAGCTTAAACCCACCCAGTGGCTTCATCAGCGGAAGATGTAGCCATTTGTTCCATACAATTAGAGTCTAGAGAATCTTATGGGGCTGTTCTTCTCTCTCACATGGGGTCACTATGAGTTGATATTGACTTAACAACGCCTAATAACAATAGAGGGGTTCTTAGGTGGTGCAAATGGTTAACATACCAGTCAACAGATGGATTGAGCAGTGGCTGCCACAGTGAACTTGAGCATGGCCGAGGTGATGACGGTGCAGGACCAGGCAGGGTTCACACCGGTGTGCCAGGTTGTCGCAAAAATAATGCAGGATTTTAAACCTCCATTTTTATATTACATAACTCTGTTTAAATTTAACTTTACACATTTTTGTCAAAAAGATGTAAGTTTATTATTCCGGTGACATAAAATTCCAGTATTTTGAATTGCATTCTCTGAAGGTATTTTCAGCGGCAGCTTGGTTAATGGAGAGATTCCCCTGCAAAAAACTTGTTGAGGTGCTTGAAGAGGTAGCAGTGGGTTGACCAGAGCTCTGGTGAGATGCTGAATGAGGCAGTTAAGTCCTTCTCATTGGGCCTTGGGAGCCGCTGGTTGTACAAAGTGTGGTTGAGCATTGCTGCGAAGAATTGGATCTTTTCTGTTGACCAGGGAAAATGTTGCAGACTTTGATGCCTTTCCTCACACAGTGCTTTTCTGCTGTAATGGTTTCACCTGGATTCGAGAAGTGGTAGTGGATTAACTCAGCTACAGACCACAATCACCACGACTTTCTTCTGGCCAAAGCTCGGTTTGGGGCAGTGTTTCAGTGCTTCCCCTCCATCTGACCATTGAGTGTTTCTGGCTGTCTCATAGAATCCGGTTTTCATCACACATTGGGATTGGGGGGTGGTGGTGCACATACGCACAAAAGAAGAGCACAACTGACTTAAAAGTGGTCATTGTTTTTCTTTTTCTTCAATTCATGAGGTACACTTCTGTTGAGCTTTCTTCTACTCCAAAGGGTGGGGGGAAGCTCCTTTGCAATTTGCTCTAAATGATGAATGTCAGTAGAATGACTGACGTGGAGTTCTACAACTTCTTGTGTATTTTTGAGGGTATTTAGCATCAATAATTCTCCTCAGCTGGTCACTGTCAACTTGAGATGGCTGACCGAGATCTCCCTTATCTTCGAGTGTGACTTCAACCCTGCTTGAAACCTGTATTTTTCTGTGCATTCATTGAAACTTCCCTCACCCCAGACTTCACTGATATTTCAAACTGTTTGTGCTTCATTTTAGCTGAGTTCAAATTCATAAAGGCAGATTTTGAAAAATCTTTGATATTCTATATTATAAAAATACTGCAACTTTTATTTAAAACCAAATGTACAGAAAGAATGATAATAAAGTAAACTTTGAAATTATATCTAATATTTAATATTCATTGGAGAAGCTGGACTTTATGAAGAAGAATGCGCCATCAGGATTGGAGAAAGGCTCATCGACAAGGTGCAGATGACGCCACCTTGCTTGCTGAAACTCGGATGGCTTGAAACATCCTAGAGAACAGAAAAGATACCAGCCTTCAATGTGGACTACATCTTCACACCAGGAAGACAAACATCCTCACCACTGGACCAACAGTCAACATCATGACAGATGGAGAAGAAAGTGAAGTTGTTAATACCTTCATCTCACGTGGGTCTACAATCAGCACCCTTGGGACCAGCAGTCAAGAAACCAAAAGATGTATTATTGCACTGGGGTAAAGATTCTGGCAAGGACTTCTCTAAGGTGTTAAGGAGAAATGATGTCTGTTTAAAGACCAAGATGGATCTGATTCAAGCATGCTCTTTTCAATTACTTACTATGTAAGCGTCAGAAAGTCGGCCAATGACTAATGATGACCGAAACAGAATTGAAGTCTTTGAGTTGTGGTGTTGGAGAAGAGTACTGAATATCCCATGAACCACCAAAAGACATATTAAGGAATAAACCTGGAGAACAGTGCAACCACAGGCTCGTTTGAGGTAAGGACAGTGAAGTTCGTCTCCCTTAGTTTGGGCATGTCATTCAGAGGAGCCGATTCTTGAGAAAAGACATAATGCATGGAAAGACAGAGGGGTCAGAAAAAGAGGGGAAGATTTTCAACCTTGACTGAAACAGTGGGCTCAAGTATCCAGAGGTGATGAGGATGGCACAAGTTAGGGTACAGATCCATTGTTTACGGGGCCAATATGAGCTACAGTCTTGATGCCACCTAACAAAAAGAACAAGATTATGAAACTACTGTTTAAAGATCAAGCAACAAAATCTTGGATTTTTAAATCGTGAATTATTTTTGTGACCACCTAACACAAAGGCAGGGCGCTCTGGTCAAGTGGAAGAATTGTGCTGCCAACCCAAAGACAGGGGCTTCGGATCCACCGGTTTCTGAGGGGAAAGAAGGGCAGTGTCCTCCCATGAGATTTACAGCTTCTAAAAACATATTTGAGTGTCAGCTATGAGTCGGTCTGGTGTGACCCAAAGGTACAACACCACCACACGCCGAAGGAGAGCTGGGGGCCCAATGAGTAAAGAGTTGCACTGCTGAAAGGCCCGATCAGCTCCTCTGCAGGAGAAAGCTGGACAATTCCAGTAACTGCTTAGTTCTTCCCTTTGGTTTCCATGGGGCGGTGTGTGTGTGTGGGGGGGTGCTGCCTGTGCTGACTGACCAGCGATCCAGGTTGATATGTGTGTGTGTGTGATAGTTCATGAGGATGGTCCATTCGGAGGACGTGGACACCAACAGCTCCACACGCACTGAGTACTAGGCACTGATGAATGCTGTCATTGCTCAGCATGGCCGTTCCCAACACTGCGAGGTCGCTAAAGCGGAATAGCTGGACCTGCAGCTGTGTCCTCTGTACCTTGTTCAGTGCACCCCAGGAAGACATGGTCTTGCCAAGGAAAGCTAGGACATCTCTGGTTTCAGCTCTGTTGGGGCCTGACTCAGCCCAGAGAACCAGCTAGTGTGTCCGTCCATATGTTTACGATTACAGCAACACAATGGGCAGGTGAGGGTCGGGGTGGTATTATCATGTTGATTACTTGAGAGGTTTGTTTCCATCCTACACAAATTACCTGAGAGGACCTGAGTCTGGAGTGCCGAGTCCCTTTCTTTTTTTTTTTTTTTTTTTTGCCAAGTCCCTTTCTATAAGGTAGATTTCACACTGTTACCAGTCAGGGAAATGTCCAATCATAGGATCACCTCACAGGAAAGGCCAAGGGGTTTTGCAGGGTAAATGACCTTAACATGATCTTCAAATATAATAATTGAGAGAATGTTAGTATCTTTGTACTTGGCTATTAACCTAAAAGGTGACTTAGTGGGTAAGGAGTTGTGCTGCCAACCCAAAGGCAGGTGATTTGAGTCTATCAGGTGCTTTGAGGGAGAATGATGGGCAGTCTCCTCCTGGTCCATTTACACCTTCTGAAAACCCACTGGAGGGTCAGCTGTGAGTCAGTGCAGCTGACGGCATACAACAACAACAATATTAACTTTAAAAGTTGAAAGTTTGAGGGAGCTTTGGTGGCCTAGTGGCAAGAAGTTTCACTGCAATCTCCTGAAGGTGTGTGGTTCGAATCCACCAGATGCTCTGCTGGAGAAGGAGGGGCAAACTCTTCCTGTGCCAGTCAGATCCAATTCAATGGAATACCAAATTAAAAATAAAATACATTTTTAAAAAAGTTGACTGTTTGAACCATGCAGCTGTAGCTCCTGCAAAATTGTACCTGGCAATCTGTTTCTGTAAAGGTCTGAAAAATCAAGACAATCCTATGGCGCAGCTCTGTGCTGTGGCATGTGCGGTCCCCATGAGTTGAGATCAGTGGCAACTGATGGTGGTTTTTTTGGTAGTGTTTTTAGTTTGTGTATAAATAGGAGTAATATGGACTTGCACTTGCACTGGCACAGAGTAAAAAGAGACACAGATTCTTTGGTGCCAGGGTCTGAATCTTAGGATGTTTGGAAGGATCATAGATTTTTTTTGGCTGTAAGTAAACATACAACCTAACTGGCTTCGAGAATGATGGCATCGGTCTTCTGACATGACACCTGGAGGAGGGAGAACTGCCTTCCGCCTTGAATGTCAGCAGTCAATCTCCACTCTCTGCCGCTCCTCCAATTCACCCCTCCGGGTCTTCAGAGCGCGAATGGGGAGGCTACAGGATTCCAGGCTCACCTCTCACACTTCACTGCCCGAATTTCATTGCAAGTTGTACCTGCAATAGTCACTGGCAAAGGAGACGGGTCCCTGTGATCGCCTTAGTTGAACAAGGACATACTCTCTAGACTGGTAAATGGACCCAGCCTTTCTAGAAATGTAGAGTGAGTTTAGAGAAGAATGAGTAAACCAAAATTGTGGAATAGTTCATAGGGAGTGCCCCAGGGACACTCCAGCATGTCACAGAGGATGAGGAGAGCACAGGACAGGCCAAGGAACAGGGAAGTTCCAGGCCTGTTAGTCACAGGGTTGCCAAGAGTTGAAGTCAACAGTATCTAATAGCTCTGCCAGCCCAAAGGTGGCACCTTGCATCTTCCAGCCAGAAGGAGAAAGATGCACTGTCTCTTCCTGTGTGATGTACAGCCATGACAACCTGCTGGATGGTCAACCTGAGTCCACATGCACAGCAATGAGAGTGGAGAGATTAGGAAAAGGAATGTCAGGGGCGCAGGTTTGGGTCAACTGTCAACCGCATTTGCTATAAGAGTTCAAAGCATCAGCTATAGCCATAGTAACACTGCTCTGTGATGTTAGGTACCAGCAAGTAGATTGCAGCTTCGCAGCCTCCAGTGACGCAGTTCTGAGGCACCACAGGCTTTCCTAGGCTCTAATGTTTGCCAGAAGAGGCTCTGGAGACATAGTTGGGCACCAACTGTGCTGCTAACTGAAAGGCCAGCAGTTCAAATCTACTAGCCATTCCTTGGGAGAATGGAATATCATCATTTCCAGCCTTGGAAACCTAGTGGAGGGTTGCTGTGTATTGGACTGACCCAATGGCAGTGGGCTTGGGCTTGGCATTAAATTGCCAGGTCTTTCTCCCTGGGAACTGTTGGATGGGTTTGACCTAGAAGAAGAAGGTCACAGTTCCTGCAGGCCTGACCACTCCTCGAGGAAGCCTGATAATGTCTTGATAAGGTGACTAGATGATCAGATTCTGATAAGGCTCTGGGCCTGATCACGTACTGACAGGACCCCTGCCCCCAAATTCCTGACCAAACTACCCAAATCTCCTTAACAGCCCCTATGAAAGGAAACTACTTCTGTCTGCCTGCAGGCCATTCTAATCATCTCTGTGTGCAGTCACTTGGTGTCCCTCTGGGTCCACTTAATAAAGGCTTGTTTGTTTCTTGGGACCAGATTCTACTTTCTTCTCCCCCCCCCCCTTTTTTTCTATCTAACATGAACCAACTTTCCAATTACCAGCTAAGCATTAGGGTTCTTCCTCTGGTCTCTTGTGTGCTGTTGAGTTAGAGGTGACTCATAGCTGACCTTCCAATAGGTTTTCAGAGGCTGTAAACCACAAGGAAAGAGATTCCTTGGATGGCCAGAAGAACAAAGGGATATGTCTTGGAGAGGGTGCAGCCGGAGTGCTCTTTGGAGGCAAGAATGGCTTTGCCTCACATACTTTGGGCATGTTGCTAGGAGAGGCTATTCCTTGGAGAGGGACATGATGCTGGGAAAGGTGGGGTGTTGGCAAAGGAAAGGAAGACCTTCAACCAGGCAGACTGACATGGTGACTGCTGCAATGGGTTCTTGTGTGTCAGGAAGTGTGAGGATGGCCCAGGATATAGAACAGGGTTCAGATCTTTTGTTCATAGGGTCGCTATGAGTCATACTCGACTTGATGGCACCTAACAACAACAACAATAAAAGAATAATTCAAAGAGAAGATCTCTTTAGAGAATATTTAAAGAAAAGTCATTATTGAGTTTTCTCCCTCTCAATATATAACTTTTAGATGCTTAGTTTAGTATTTTGCTGTTAAAATTAATCATTTTCCAACAAGGTCCTCATTACTTAAAAATAATAACTGAATCCATCGCTGGTGGTGCAGTGGGCAAGCACTTGAGTGCTAACTGTAAATCTGTGATTCAAGCCCACCATCTGTCCACGGGACAGCGATGTAGCAGTCTGTTTCCTTAAAGATCACAGCGATGGAAACCCAACAGGACCATACAGCTCTGTCCTATTGTGTCATTATGAGTTGAAATCAGCTCCTCCACAATGACCTTTTGGATTTGACCGCAAATTATGTAACTGGCCTTGCCCACTCCCCCTTTGTCAATGACCATTTCCCATCAGAGAAACAAGGGTGACAAAAATCACTCCCTTCGTTGCAGCAAAGAGGAGCAGAAACTTCAATGTCACGATTTCAATCCTTCTTACGGCGAATCTTCCCAGGCAGTTGAAAATACCACAGCTTGGGCCCAGCCCACCTTAGTCTTCAGGATGCCATCTCTCCTTAACACTGAATGAGGTCATCCACAGCAGAGTTTGCTACACAGATGATGACATTTGACTTCTTCACTGCCCTTCTCATGGGCACTGATGGCAGAACTAAGTGAGATGACATCTTAGACAACCTTGGGAGCCCTCGTGGTGAAATCTGTAACATGCTGTACTGAGAGCCAGAAGACTGTGCTTTGTTGCACTTCTCTGACCTGCAGGAAAGTGCTGGATGACTGAATGAAGGACTCGAGACTCCCGCTTGTCAAGAGGGTAAGGAGAGCGGAACTCATGAGTGAGTGTCCTCCTGTACATCCTCAGAGCTTTTATTTGAAAAGTTTCCCAAGCAGAAAAGCATGATGACAGGAGTTATAAGATGTTCACGGTTTCCTATCTTATTTCCTCTAGTGGAATATTCAGAGTTTCTTCTCACATCCATCTGGTCTTCCTCCTCTGTCTTTGTAATGACCTTTTGCATTCTCTCTGAATGATATTCTTGATATCCTCCCACAGCTTATCCGGTCTTCGCTCATTAATGTCCAAGGCCTCAAACCTGTTCAAAACCTGAGATGGTTTTGAAAGTCAAGTGGGATAGACTCAAGTCAAATTTTGGAAATAGAAAATCGCCTGCCCCACACATACTCACCTTTCCCTCCTTCTTGTGTAAGTCTCCCTCTAATCCTGATTTTGCATTCTTTTTCTTACATGCAGCCCCTTATCCTTGATGATTAGAACTATGTGATTGAAAATGCCACCTGTCCCCTAGTAACCATTGTTCCAGACAAGAATGTCCCCCAATATCCTCCTTTCCAAGTAAGGGTGACCAAGGCTGGGACCCGGCTGGGAGCAAAGGATGCTGGGAAAGCAAAGGCAGGGCATGTGATTCCTTCAGAGAGATGGAGCGCAGTCTTCCGCATCCCTTCCCATTGACTGGAATGCAGGTGTGATGGCATGCGCCACAGCAGCCACTGCTGATAACGAATTGGAATTGTGTCAAGAATGGAAGAAACGGAAGAGAGAAGGAGCCTGGGTTCCTGATGATCACTGAATTGCCATCTGTTCCCGGGCTGCTTATACCTGAATTTTATGTGCGAGAAAAATAAAGTGTACTTTGTTCCTGGGTGGAACAACGATTCAAAGTTTGGCTGTTTTAAGTGTAAGAGGTTTGTGTCCACGTGGACCTAGGCAGAAAGTTCCAGCGCTCTACTAGGTAACACCCATGGGAAACCTGTGGGCACTGACACACGGGGGTGGGGGGTGGGGCATCGAGAAATCTCAGTGTGGAGGTCTGGGGCAGGGGGTACTGGCTTCTATTTAAACAACAAACAACCCCCCCACCACCACCACACACACACTCCCACTCCCCCAAGCCCACCAAATTAATAGCCCTCAGGCGGAAAGCTTAGCTTTGTGAGTTGGGGGTGAGGTGTGGATGGGGGTCCTACAGAGGGTTCTTCCCCACCCCCAAATTTGTGGGTTTAGGTGCTTTGCCTGTTAACTTTTCAGAAGACGATTTGGAGACAGGATCACCGCTCCACTGAACCACGGTAAACAAATAATCCTCGGGTTCGAAGCAGCAGGAGGCTCCGGGAGAAAAGCGCATGGAGCCACTGATCTCTCTCCGGAGGGCTGTTTCTGAATTCTGCGCACCACGCTACAGTCCGGCTTGCTAATGAGAGGCGCTCTTGGGGTCTCACCGACCCTGACTTTGGGAGGAATTTCTGCAGAAGATGGACGAGGTAGAAGCTGGTAAAATGATCCAGCAGGGCAATATTGTCCTTGGAGCTGCGTGCTGGGCCCTGTTTGTCCAGGTGCAGCGCTCATTTGCAAATCTGTTTGCTTCGCCCCTTTGCCCCCAGCGTTGGCCAAGGCAGCCAGGTGTGCCCTGGGCTGGGGCTGGAGAGGGCTGCCAGAGCAGGGGGTGGAGGGGGACCTGGTAGGTCGGGGAGGAGCTTGGCAGGGCCAGGATGGCGGGCTGGCGGGCCTAAGGGGCCCTGGCAGGGCTGGGGACAGCCTGGCAGATCTGTGGGGGAGCCTCGCAGGTCTAGGGGGGAGCCTGGCAGGGCTGGGCAGGGAACCTGGAAAGGCTGGGTCCCGTAAAGTGATGCGTGTGGGATAACAAAGGCAAGAAACCCAAACGAAATCAGTCCCACAGTCTAAGAGTTCAAACCACGCCTGAAAGTGAAAAGAAAATTTAGCTGAAATTTAAGCTATAGTGAAGGCTATGGGAATGAATTAATCAAGAGGCTGGCAAATGTGAAGTTTCAAGAATAAAATTAGGAAGTTGCAACACTGTTCTTAAACTAGCAGTATTTTTTTAAAAAAAAAACTCAGTAATTGTTAACATGTGCGCATCACTGCATGGAGTGTAGCTGTCAAGTCTTCATTCGTTGGACTTGGCTTTGTCAGGAGGAGGACTGATGAGTGACATGGGCTGTCTCACATGGTGGTCATGTGACCTTGGGCAGATTTTTTTCGGACAATCCCTGTGCTTTAGTTTATTCATCTGTAGAATCGTTGGGTGGCCTTTCAAACGTTCTGTCCTCAGCCAGGAGGGAGAAACACAATCTTGCATGACCATGTGACATACTCCATACACACAGCCGCACACCTATCAACAGCCTTCATAAAGTATGCTCTAGGACTGTAATCAATTCGTTCACACTTTCGCCCTTTTTTCACTTAAGGAGTACTTGCTGCAACCCACAAAAGGTATTTGCAGTGATGCTGTAGTTGGGTAGAGTCCCTCAAAAAATGAAAAAGCTCCAACTCACAGCCTGTTCCTCCCTGACCCCCTAGAGTAAATCTCTCTCTCTCTCTCTCCCTCTCTCTCTCTCTCTGTTACTAATCTTTCTGCACTGGGTATTTTGGTGGACCCAATGGCCAGAGAGACGTGGCTTTGGGATTAGCAACATAACTCACAAGAGTTGAGCCACCGGAATTGCCTTGCTGGAGTCCCTGTGTGATCAAAGTTGTTCTTGTCTGAAGATTTGCAGTCTCCTCCTGTGTGACTAACTGCCTCTGAAAACCCTCTGGAGGGTCAGTTAGGACTTGCAGGTACACAGTAGCAACAGTATCCACTGATGGGAACTCCGCTGGCCTCGTGTAAGGGGTTGTGCTGCTAGCCCAAGGTATCCACCAGGTGTTCCCTGAGAGAGTGATGGGCAGTCTCCTCCCATGTGATTTACTGTGTGGACCCTCTGGGGAGTCAGTTAAGGGTCAGTTGCAATTCGATGGTCCACATCAACAACTGTCAACTGAAAGACTGGTGATTGGAGTGCACCTAAGGTGCTGTGAGAGAGAGGCCTGGCAATCGGTCCTCTTTGGCTAGATGACAGCTGGCCCACAGTCCCCTTCTGGCCCACGTTAGGCGTCCAGGCATAGAAATGCTCCGAATGCTGCTGGTTGATTTGTTGTAGTGTTGGGCTGGCCTGGTGGAGCAGCACTCAGGACAGCAACAACCAGAAAGTTCTTCAGATCAACCAGTAAGCTCAACTTGGTTGGTTCTTCTTTAAGTTCAATTCCCACAGCTTGGGGGATGGATGAGGCAAAAGCGATCTGGGTCCCAGAAAAAACAAATGAAATGATAATGTTACCAATAGAGACTAATGCACTAAAAAATATTTTTTTAAAAAATCCACTTCCTAAACAACATGCCTCTGTAAACCCTAAGAACTTTTGTAAACGACAATAGATATAGAAAGGCTTCAAGACTTTTGTTCATAGGGTCACTGTGAGTTATCATGCTCAACTTGATAGCAATCAACAACAACAACATTTTAATAAAAATATCATATATTACATGTTATTGTTGTGTGCCATTGGGTTGGAACTGACTTATAGCTGATTCTTCAGTGGATTTTCAGAGGCAATAAATCGCCAGGGAGGAGATTGCCCATCCTTTTCCCACAGAACAGCTGGTGGATTCGAAACACATGCCTTTGGGATTGCAGCGCAGCTTCTTACCACTGGGGCATGAAAGCTTTATGTATGCATGAAGCAAATATCTTAAGAACTAAAAGTCTGGGAAGACACTAAACGTCTGTTATATAGTCTTACTTACCTTCATAGAGCAATGCTGACTGTAGTGTCTGGGAGTTCCTAGGCCTTTTAATATGGGGTGTTGGTCTCACACCAACACTAAAACCAGTCATGGCAAAAACCAAACTCCAAGTAAGATATGACAACCATCCATCAGGGCTCCAATGCTGTCAAGCTTTATGGATGGAGAGGGTCTTCTCTTTCTCCCTTAGAGCTGCCAGTGGATTCAAACCACCAACCATGTGATGAACAGCCCAGCGTGGGATGCATTCTGCCACCAGGGCTCCTCGCCTGTGTTCATACATTTGTATATACAACAAGACAATACTCAGGCCTTTGCCACCTATTTTGTCATTTAAGAACATACTATAAGCCCAATCCTCCTTTTCTAATTCTTTGAACTTCCCTTTGATACATTGCCCTCAGATCATGATTGATCCATATTACAGCCATCCTAACCTAGTCCAGCAATCTGAGTTCAGAAATTACTGTTTTGGGAGCATCAGGTACGTCAATGATATCCTTCAGACATCATTGTTTGCAGAAATCACGTTGTGTGGGATATAGTAGTCCTCAGTGAACACAGCAGGCACTCAGTGAAGTGAATGGAATTGAACAACTTGGCTAACTTCACATCTACTCATGTATCAATGAGAAGAGGAATGCACTTGGGAGATTAAACCAAACCCTTTTAAAAGAGACAAAATCCCATTTACAGTCCCCCCCCCCCTTAATACAACCTTGAATGTCAGTGCCTAAGTGGCAGTTGGTTAAGTTGCCATCAAGTTGCCTCCCACTCACAGCAATCTTGAACCTACCAGAGTCTCGCTCCATTCTCACAATTGTCAGTGCCTTTGAGCTCATTGTTACAGCCCCGTGTTGAGCAATCTCACCAAGGGTCTCCCTCTTTTTTTGCTGACCCTTTACTGTGACAAGCATGAGGTCTTACTTCAGAGATTGGTTCATTTTGATGACATGTCCTAAGTGGGTGAGATCATTATTCTTGTGCTAGGGAGCCTTCTGATCATACTTTCTCCAAGACTGATTTCCTATTACTGGTTGTTTTCCTCCAACTGATACCAACGGGGCCGTAGGATCTGCTGCACAGGAGTTTGTTCTAAATCTGAAATTCTCAAGTGCTTTCGTTTCCTCAGTCACAATAGTGGAGTTCCAGCTTCACAGGGAGATGATGTAACGAATGTGAAAGTTTCCAGGAACAATTGTAAAAATGAGTCTTCTGTAAGCCCCATGCTTGAAGGGATGTCTGCCCTTTCCAAACCACAGAGCTAATTACAGCTGTTCCAAGAGCCTTTTGATGGGGAAATGAAACCAAATAGGAATCTTGCAAAAGCTCCTGTTTTCCGAATTAAAATTGGGGTTTACATAGAAATAGTTTTGTTTACATGCATGACACATGCAACCAATGTACTTTTTGGTGTCTTGGAATCTGGTTAGTTTTGAAGGAACATCTACCAGCTGGACTTGATTTGCTTCTCATGAGAAGTCCCTCTAAACACAGTGGAAACAGCAAGTTAGGCTGTGCTGGCAGTGGATGAAGTCCAGGAGACTCCAATGAGAGAATTCTCTGTGCATTAAATTATTCTGCAAACATTTAGCACTTACTCTGGGCCAGGCTCTGTGAGAAGAGCTGGCATACACTATCAGAATGAGAGCTATCACCAGGAGTTCACATTCCTGGGTAGGAAGCAGACACATCAACAAATAACTACAGTGAAATCTTCATGACTCTATGGAATGGCCTTATTAGAAGATTTGTTGTATTGAGCAAATCTACTATCAGGGATCTCTGGAAAGTAGTAAAGAGCGCAGATATTAGTTTAAAGACAAAGATTCACCTTATCCAAGCCATAGTATTTTTGATTGCTTTCTATACATCTGAAAGTGGAACAATGAAGAAGGAAGACAGAAGAATTGATGCCTTTGAACTATGGTGTATGCAGAACATTGAATATCCCATGGCCTGCCAAAAGAATAAATATGTCTCGAGAGAAGTGCAACTGGGGTGCTCCTTGGGGGCAAAGATGGTGGAACTTCATCTCACGTACTTTGTTGTTTTTTTTGTTAAAAAATTTATTTTTTTTAACTGGTTTACTTATAAAGTGCATATACATACATTGTTTTTCACACCGGATCTTTCCCCTTTCATCTACCCACCTTTCCCTCCTCATCTCATATACTTTGGATACATCAGGAGGGCCCCGTCCTTGGAAAAAGAGATCATATTGGGAAAGAAAGAAGGTCAGTGAAAGAGAAGAGACTCAGTGAGATGAACTGTTGCAGTGACTGCCACAACAAACTTGGACATGGTGGAGACTGTAAGGGTGGTTCTGATCTCAAGGATGGCACAGGATAGGCTAAGGTCCAGATCTGTTGTTCGTAGGGTCGCTAGGAGTCTGAGTCGCAGATGACTCTACAGCACCCAAAATTGGTAGAGGAACCAGATCTAACATCAAAGGCCTTCTTTACCTTTTCTCCCTGCCATTCTCCTCCCTCCAACCCTCCCAGCCACAATCCAACTCCCCAGCCTTCCCTATTATTTTTTTCTTTTATGAGATTTAGACCTAATTATTGAGGGTTTGAATCAAAAGATCCAATTTAGCAGATTACAGAGACATTCATTCTAGCAAGATAATCTGGAAAAGATTCTTTTCCGCGGCACCGTCCCAGACTGTTCCAAACGGAACCATCAAAGCCACTTAGAAGATAGCCCACGCTGAGCACACGACACGGCGCCTGGGCACTCAGCTTACACATTTCCACATTGTCACTTTCATGTCGGGCAGGAACTTGGCAAATATCTGCCTGAGCTTTGATTTTGCCTTTCTATGAAGTTCTTGTACAGCTACTGCGGATTCAGATGCCTGTGTTGTCATCTTTCATGATGCTTTTTTTTTTTTACACTCTTTCATGCATAGATATCAATTTGTTTGATAGGAGCATGAAAGCTTGCTAATCACTCTCTTTTTGATCATAAGCTGGTAGTTCAGAGGAGATTTAGGAGCGAGTTACTGACGTGGCTGCATTTCCAGAGGGCTGACATCTGAGAACTTCACTCCATTCTCTGTTGTTGCTGTTGTTGTTGTTAACAATCTCAGAGCAACTCACCTTTCTTAGGAACGATCTCAACCAAAAAGCTTGACAGCTTCTCTGAGGCTGTGGTTAGGAGCCATTAAGTGGAAAACTCAACACACCTTTACTAACAATGGATCGAAAACTTGCCCTCTTCAGCTCCGTCATCACAACCTCAAGCCTGTTGTTACAGTGTCAGTTCACCTTAGGGAGTCTTCCTCTCTTTCACTGATCCTCTAATTTTTCTAGTGTGATATCTTTTTCCAAGGACTGGCCCCTCCTGACAACATTCCCAAAGTTATACCATCCCTGCATCTAGGGAGCACGCTGGTTGTACTTCCTCCAAGTCAGATTTGTATGTTCTTTTGGGCAGTCCATGGTTTATGCCATAATTTTTGCCAAGACCACAATTCAAAGGCATTGATTCTTCTTTGGTCTTCCTAATTCAGTGTCCAACTTTCACATCCATATGAAACAATTGAAAAGACCATGACTTGAACTGGTGTACCTTAGTCTTTAAACTGACCTCATTGCCCCTTAGAACTTTGGAGATATCCTTGACAGTAGATTTTTCCCAGTGCAACACAACTTCTGAGTTCTTGATTGCTGCCATGATGGTTATTGATTGTGGTTTGAAGTAAAAGAATACTTTTCTTTAAAAAAAATATTGACAGTTTCTGTCTTTTCTCCATCTGTCATGTCTACTGCCCTAGCACTGCTTTTGTTGTCTTAATGTTGAGATGGAATCTATACTGAAGTCTTTGATCCCCAGCAGTAAGTGGTTCAAGTCTTCTTCAGTTTCTGCAAGCATAGTTGTGTCATTTGCAAACATAGCTTGTTGAATCATAATCTGATGCCACATTCTTCTTTGTATTGTCCAGTTTCTCAAATTATTTGATCACCATACAGTTTGAATAGAAAGTATACAAGTCCAATGTACACCTTTCCTAATTTTAAACCGTGCAGTTCCTATGTTCTGTTCCGATGACTGCTTCATATTTCCATGTGTAAGTTCACATGAGCACAATTAAGTGTTCTGGAATTCTCCTTCTTCTCAGTGTAAGTCACAATTTATTATGATCCACACATTCACAGTCAATAAAGCACAAGTAAACATTTATCTCTCTGATATTCTCTGCTTTCAGCCAGGATCCTTTTCTTATCAACAATAATACCCCTCATTCCTTCATTCCATGATGCCCATCCAAAGTTATAAAAACTGAATTGTCTAAGCTTGAAATCTGCCTTTGAGGGGAGAAATAAATCATCACACTTCCACCCTTTAAGACTCCACCACCCACTTTGTTTCTCATGTGAGTTACTCTTGGAGAAAGAAATCTAGCTTTCATCCCAGTCACACGAGTCACTTTAGATCAGCTAGCTATTTGAACAACCATGCATGAAAAGCGATAAAAGAGAAATGGCAAATCTAGCAACATGTTCCTGCTTGTTGTGAAGGATTCACTCCAGATAGTCTCTATGTTGAAAATTTCCCTCATACTTTCCAGATGAGAAATCCTGGGTGATGTGAATGGTTGACCACTTACAGTAACCAAAAAGTGGTCAGTTCAAATCCACCCAGAGACATCTTAAAAGACAAGTCTGTTCATTTGTTTTCAAAAAGTTACTGTATTGAAAACCGTATGGAGCACAGTTCTAAAATAGTTTAAAACAAAGTCTACCAAGGCTTCCTTTTTCAAGCAAAGCACTATTAGTTTATGTTACTTTGAAATCCTTGTTTAGTGTACCTTGAGTTCAGATCTAAACAAACAAACGAAACAACCCTCTCACAGTCATGTAAAGAAAATATGAACTTTGGACACTATATTAAATTACAAGTAAATGAGAATTTCATAAAATTACTAGTTTGAGAGGGAATGCATTTTCATGGACTCCACCCTAATTCTTTCTCTACACATTGGTGAATGCATGGTGTAGGCCTGTGAATCCAGACGTGACTCAGAGGATTCATGCAAAAAACTCACCAAGTTGTCATCAGGTGGATGGAGCCACAAAGCTGCATTGCTTTGCCTTGTTTCCGTTTTTGTTGTTGTTGTTATGTGCTGTCAAGTTGCCTGCGACCCATAGCGACCTTAGTACAGTAGCTCTGAACCTTGCCCTGTCGTGAGTCAATCTCACTAATTCCGACACACAAACCCTCATTGCCCCAGTCACTGTATCAATCCATCTCATCCAGGGTCTTCCTCTCCTGTACTTCCAAGCATGATGTCCTTCTCCAAGGACTGGTCTGTCCTGGCCATGTGCCCAAAGTATGTGAGATGGGGCTTCAGAATCCTAGCCTCCAAGGAGACACTTAGTTTTACCCTCTCCAAGACAATTTGTGTTATACAGATGACACAAACCTGCTTGCTGAAACTGAGGAGGACCTGAAGAGCTTGCTGCAGAGGGTCAAGGACTGCAGCCTTCAATATGGATTGAGGCACAATATCAAGAAGACAAAGATTCTCACCATTGGACCAATTGGGAGCATCAGCATGGATGGTGAAAAGATTGAGATTGCTCACAACTTTAGTTTGCTTGGCTCCACAGTCAAGACATATCATGATGGGAAAGTCTGCTGTTAGGACCTCTCCAAAGTACTGAAGAGCAATGATGTCATTCTTGAGACTAAGGTGTGTCTGATATAAGCCATGATCTTTGCAATCACTTGTTATGCGTCAGAGAGTAGGACAATGACTAGGGATGATAGAAGGAGAATTGATGCCTTTGAGCTGTGGTGCGGGAGAAGAGTATTGAGTATATCATGGACTGCTAAGAAAACAAACAGATTCAACCTGGAGAGGGTTAAACCAGGCTGCTCCTTGGAGGCAAGGATTCTGAGGCTTTGTCTGTAAGGAGGGACTGGTCCTTGGAGAGGGACATCATGCTTGGGAGGGTGGAGGGACGGAGCAGGAAGGGAAGACCCTCTCTAAGGTGGATTGATTCAGTGACTGGGGTAATCAGCATGGGTGTGTCAGAGGCAGCGTGATTGGCACAGGATAGAGCTGGGTTTAGGGCTATTGTACATAGGGTTGCTATGAGTCGCAAGCGACTGATAGCACATAACTACAGCAACAACAGCAATACAGACCTATTGGAAACATGTTTTCTTTTAGAGCTTTGATTTTATGGGGAGCCGGATAATTGGCAAAATGCTTTACTTTTATCAAGTTATTTCATCTTTGCAAGAAACCCAGGCAGCTAGAACTAATTGTCTTCATTTTACCCATAAGATAACAGAGGCTCTGAAGGGTAGAATAATTTGTTCAGAGCATGCAGCTCATCAATAGATTTTGTCCCACATGTGGGTTTTTGTGAGGCCAAAGGTCATGATCAACACTTGACCTCTATTGATCCTCCTAGTTAGGTAGGTGAGTCCATTGACATTGATGTACCTCTGCTTCCCATCAGGTAAAATGCAGATGATGGGATTTCTCACGTTTGTGGAAAAAGGCCAAGCTAGGAACTGGACGAAAGGTGCTTTCAGAGCGTTTTAATACCGTGTAAGGAGGGACAGCTGTGTTGGCCTGTTGTGATGGGTTAGAGGCTCTGCCCCTCCTTGCATTGCAGTTATGTGGGTGCACACCTCCCCTTCTTTCCAGGAAGGCAGGAGCACAACTCATTACTTTAACATACTTCATCGCATCTAGCTGGTTCTGGGGGGCTTCCCACGCCCCACTGCCTTGAGTCATTGCTAACGCATGGTGACTCTCCATTGGGTTTCTGACGCTGTAAATTTTT
>NW_006399864.1:10809641-10834014 GCF_000299155.1 Elephantulus edwardii
ACCCCCAGCTCGCTCTTCTTTAAAAGCAAAAGAAAAACTCCTTCATTGGTATACAATCCCCCCCTGCACACCCCCACCCCCACCCTGAGTATACTCCACTCTGCAACCCTCATTCCAAACTCTTATGATAAGTGCCCTAAAATTATGATCATAATGCCCTAAAATATATTATTTTTAAAGTGTTCTCTCCCTTATCGGCTTCAATGCAGTATACATAATTTATCCATTTTTTCTCAGACGCTGTGAATTTTTATGGGAGGAGGCTACCCAGTTTTCATCTGCAGAGCAGCTGGAGGATTTGAACTACCAATGCTTTGCTTAACAGCCTGGTGTGTTGTGCTATGCAGTCTTCACTAGGACTCCTTAACAGGCACTTAGTAAGTAGTTCTTGAATGACTGAGTCACGGTGTTCATAGCTAATATTCATCAGGCACTGCTTGTGAACTCAGACATTGTTCCAAACACATGTCCCATTCATTCACATGAATGAAATGAATTTTTTATCGCAGCCCATGTGAGAAGCTCAGCATCCTTTCCACTTCACAGATGAAGAACACAGGCCACAGAAGCACTTGGGGGGCTAGTGGGCGCCTTCTCACCTTTCCTTGCTGAGACCTCGGTTGAATTCCTTGCCAGGCCATCTCTTGTACATTCACCACCCATTGGTCAGTGGAGGCTTAGGTATTGTTTTGATGCTGGATGAGTTTCAGTGAAGTTTGAGTCTAAAACTAGGAAGAATGGCCTGGCTATCTACTTGTTGAGGGGGAGGGGACCCAACAAATAACTCATGGCCATTGAGTTGGTTCCAACTCGTTGTAGCCCTTCATTGGGTTTCTGAGGCTGTAAATCTTGGTGGGAGAGGGGCTGCTCATCTTTCTCCCAGGGAGTGACTGACTGGGGGGTCTTGACCACATGACATACTCTGTCTTTTAGTTCTGTCACCAGTTGTTGGCAACAACTCACAGCGACCCTGTGAATAACAGATTTGAACCCTGTCCTATCTTGTGCTATCTGCTCCTCTCTGACACCCTTGAGCCCACTGCTGCAGTCATTGTGTTAAGTCCATCCTGTTGAGAGTCTTCCTCTCCTTTGCCTACCCTCTGCCTCTCCAAGCGTGATGTCCGTTTCCAAGGAATAGCTTCTTCCAAAAGCACGCCCAAAGAGGTCCTTACTTACGGAAGGCAGTGGTAACAACTCTGTGACTCACAATGGTCCAATGTTCATTTGATCTTGGGGTGATAGAGGACGAGGCAATGTTTCGTTTCATTGTACGCTGGGTAGCTGCTCTTTGAAAGTCAACTCCATGGTAGCTAATGGGTTTTCAGAGGCAGCAAATAGCATGCCCACCTTTCTCCTGCATAACAGCTGGACCATGATCCTTTCAGTTGACAGTGTAACGCTTTACCACTAAGCTCCCTACCATAATAGCAAGGACATGCAATTTAAAAATGGAGCAGGAAAAAAAGATAGATTAAGGGCATTGTTCCTCTGACTGCAGAAGTTTCCATCAACCACCGTACCTTACCCCCTTCTTTATAAAATGCCGCTTTCTCCCCTCTCCTCCTCCCATTGCATTGTCTAAACACCTCTTCTGCTTAATTTTCCCCTAAAGCCTTTCTCACAACTGGGATTGCTTACCCTTGCTTGATGATGTTATTTCTACTTTTCAACTTTCCTTTTTGGTTTGTTCTCTTCCCCACTAAAATTTCAGTAGAGCAGGAATTTCTGTCTACATACTGCTGTATCTCTGGTATACTTACTTGTTTATCTACGAATAACTGGTTAATATAGAACAGTGTCTCACACATTGCTGTTTGGTGCTGTTGAGTTGGTTTCAACTCAAAGCAACCCCACATGCAACAGAATGAAACATTGCTCCTGCGTCAGTCTTATACTCATTACTATAAACTCATTTGAACCCATTGTTGCAGGCGCTGTGTCAGTCCATTGTATTAGGGTCTTTACCTTTTTCACTGACCTTCAACTCTACTGTCCTTCTCTGGGGACTGGCCCCTCCCAATAACACGCCAAAATCCGTGAACCAGAGTCCCATCATTCTTGCTTTGAAGAACCATTCTGGCCAAAGTTCTTCCAACACAAACTTCTTTGTTCTTCTGTCAGTGTGTATAGTCAATATACCACAACTGACACGCTAGATGCATAAGAGATGTTCACTGGATGATAGATAGATGGATAGATTAGATAGATAGATAGATAGATAGATAGATAGATAGATAGATAGATGATAGATAGATAGATAGATAGATAGATAGATAGATAGATAGATAGATAGATAGATAGATAGAATGAATCACGAGCATGTCTGTAAGCTCATTACAACTCAGGATCTGTCTTATTGCCATTCCGCTCTCAGTAGTGATTTGAGATCCAATGAAGTAGAATGGTGGGTACATGAGTGTACTCTGGAGTGGTGAGTGAATGAGAAGTCAAGAAGTAATTGATCTGAGGAGAACAAAGAGATGGGTAGTAGCCAGAAAGAGCATCAGTGACTGGGGAGCTGTGTATGTGGGCAGAAAGGTTTGCAAAACTGAGAGGAAGGGGCAAGTATAAAGGAGGATCTGAGTGGAGGTGAATGATGGTTCCACAGAGGAGGACAGGAGCTGGGTCAAAGCTGTCATGGAGGAGCAGCTTTGCAAAGGAGGGCTGCTGCTTCGGAGACACAATGATAGGAGCTGATGTCTGGTAATTATGTAGAGAGATTTGAAGTATCGAGAAATTGAGCTGTTAAATGACCTTGTCTCCCCAAGATGATAGCAGATGAAGTTCTCTTCAGATGGTACAGAGGAAAATTCTGACTTAAAAAAAGATGATGTCAGATAAAATGATGGTTTGCTCCAACTGAAACAAGGAGCAGGTTACCGAACTTTACCTCATTGAAGACACTCATTTCTTGTAAGCAGTCAGTAACAATGACGGGAAATCAAGACTGGGCTGTAATTAATGTGGCTTTGCTGTCTCTGAAACTGTTCATAAAATGAGACTGGATGGGGAAGCAGCCCCAACTCCGACTGTTTTCCATGGATCTGCTTTTATGGGAACAAAGGGATTACTTCAGGCCTCTGGATGTTCCTGTGGGATCTCCAACACATATGCCAGCAGAAACAAACCTTTCCTCTCAAAGTCACACGGACACAAGTTTTCTCAGACGAGGAGGGCACTTGTGAGTCCTGACTGCTTGTGACAATCAGTTTCGTGTCTTTGAATGGTTTCTGGCTACAATTTCTAGCTGAGGTGAGCCCTGCTTCGAATTCGTGCCATAACATTTACTTATGCTCCTTTCTCAATATTCTCCATGACATTAATTGTTCCTATTTTTTTCCTTTTCCTTGTAGGTATCTCTTTTCATCAGAAATTCACCTATTCAGGAGTTCTCGCCCAGTGTCTGGTACCAATTGCTAAACAAAAACATTACCTTAACACTTAGTGGCTTAAAACAACAGATACTTATTATCTCACAGTTTCTGAGTGTTAGGAGTTTGTTGAGAAGCTTATTCACAACCTGGCTGAAGAGCTCGCCCAAGGCGACAATCAAGCTTTCTCTCGGGTCGGCTCTGAAGGCTGTGTTTGGGGAAGGTCCACTTCCCGGCTCTACTACTCCATGGAGCGACCCCCTAATGTGGCAGCTGGCTTCTCTCAGAGTTAGGATGAGAAATAAAGTGAGACTAAAACCAATCTTTTGCAAACAAGCTTCAGAAGTGATGTCTGCTCACTTGTGCATCTTCTCTTTATTAGAAACAAGTCTCTAGATCAAGTTCACACTCAAGGGATTTTACAAAAGCTCAAATGCTAGTGACTAGGAATCATTGGAGATGCTCTTATAAACTGCCTATCATCTGTATCACCTTGACCAGTTCTTTTCCCATCCTGGATATTTATTTTCCAAGGAGTCGTGAGTAAATCAGGGAGCACTGTGAGGTTGGAAGGTAAAGAGCGCTGTGCTGCCAACCCAAAGGCGTTCAGTTTGAATCCACCAGCTGCTCCGATAGAGAAAACTGAGCAATCTTCTCCTATCTTCTTCCCCCGCCCTCACGTCCTCTGTCCTGTCTAATTTATAGCCTCGGAGAGAGAATCCACATAGCTGGAAGGTCAGCTATGAGTCACTTCCGACCCGATGGCACATAACAACAACAATTGCTGTTGAGTTGTTTTTAACTCATGATGACAAGCCATGAGAGTATTAGCAACGCCTGTAACTTTATCACCAGTAGAAACTTCAGACATTTGCATGTCACATTGCAGTTACTGCAGATATTTGAAATATTGTTCATGTTCATAACCATTCTCTGTTGTTGCTGTTATATGCTATTGAGTCACCTCTGACTCATAATGACCCTTTGAACAATCACCCTGAACCTGACCTATCCTGAGTCAATCTCACCATCTCAGGTACACCTGTTCCCACTGCCACAGTCATTGTGTCATTCCATTTAATCCAGGGTCTTCCTCTCGTGTGCTGACACTCGGTCTTTCCTAACATAATGTCTTTCTCCAAGGATTGGCCCCTCCTGGCAACATGCCCAAAGTATGTGAGATGGAATTTAAAAAGAAATCCTTGCCTCCAGGGAGCAACCTCTTGGCAGTCCATAGTATGCTCAGTACTCTTCTCCAGCACCACAACTCATAGACATTGACCTTTCTTCTGTCATTATTAGTCATTGCCCAGCTTTCAGATGAATAGCAAGTAATTGAGAAGATTTTGACCTGGATCAGATGCACCTTAGTCTCTAGACTGATATGATTGCTTTTTAGCCCTCCGGTGAGGTCCCAGGGAGCAGACCTTCCTAAATCAACTCTTCTTTTGATAATGTGACTGCTGGTGTCAAGAGTGTTGATTTTGGAATTGGTCGAGATGCAATCTATATTGAAGACTGTAGTTCTTGACCTTCTCCAGCAAATGCTTCAGGTCCTCAGTTTTGATGAGCAAAGATGAGTCATCTGCATAATGCAGGTTGTTGATGAGTCTTCCTCCAACCCTAATGACACTTCTTCAGAAAGTCTGGCTTCCTGAATGATCTACTCTGCATAAAGATTGAGAAGATATGGAGAATGGATACATCTCCGAGCACTCCTTTCTTGACTTTGCACCATGCAGTGTTCAATATTCCCTTGCTCTGTTTGTATAACAACTTCCTGGTCTAGGTATAGATTTAGGATTGAGCATACCAAGTTGTTGATACATTGGTAATTATATTATAATTTGTTTATAATCTTTTCTATCTTATTTTGGAAATTTATAATCCTTATTCTGAGAAAGATAGATAGAGTTCACCAGATAATTGAAAATATCATGGCACAAAATATGTTAGGAGCACCGATTGTAGTTATGTTCAAACAGAAATGTCTCAAGTGAGTGGCTTCAAAGGACAGAAATTTATTTCTCACACTTGAGGAGGTAGATGTTCTAATTCAAGGCAATGCCTGTAGAATTCTAGCAAGTGCTCTACTTGTTAGTCAACTCTCCGTGGCATCTGTTGTTTGCTGCTGTTGAGTTGGCTCTGACTCACAGTGACCCTATCCTGGGCTGTCCTCACAGCACTATTCCATCTCTAGCTTCTTCTTTGCTAGTGGTGAGAGTCTCCAAACCTGCCGCTGCATCTGTTTGTCAGTCCTCTTGTGGATGGGCTAACATACCGTATTTGCATATTCCCACCCATCTACGTGGCAGTCAAACTCAGTGTCTAGGGAAGCAATTTGGAACACTGTATCCTTAACAACACAGTCCTTAACAAAGTCAGAAACCCAATAAAGAAGTTATGATTATGCTGAGTGAGATATCTCAGTCACAAAAGGACAAATACTGCACAGTGCCTGCCCCTGTTGTAAAATGGGACTGACATTGGGATTGTGGGGAGACTGAGAAAAATAGGATACATTATGTATACTGCATTGAAACAGAGGAGGGAAAGAGAGAACTGTTTAAAAGGGATATATGATTAGGTATTATCGTCATATCAGGAATCCAGAATGAAGTCTGCATAGTGGAGTGGACTTGGGGAGGCAGTTGTATACCAGTGAAAGAATTTTTCTTTTATGCACACCCATGTTTATCGCAGCTTTGTTTACAATAGCAAAGAGTTGGAAGCAACCTAAGTGCCAATCAACAAACAAATGGATAGAGAAGCTGTGGTATATTCGCACAATGGAATACTACGCCACATTGAAAAACAACGAACGCAAGCAATATTATTCAAAATGGGTGACCCTGGAGGACATTATGCTGAGTGGAATATCTCAGTTACAAAGGGACAAATACTGCATGGTGTCACTGTTGTAGAATGGGACTGACATCAGGGTTGGGGTAAGACTGAGAAAGAACTGGATAAATTATGTGTACTGTATTGAAACAGATGAGGACAAGAACAGATTAAAGGCAATATATGATTGGGTATTACGGTTATCACAGGAGTCCAGAATTAAGGTTGCATAGTGAAGTGTACTCGGGGCAGGAGGTGGGGGATGAGGGGTGGGTGGATTGTATACCAATGAAGGAATTTTTCTTTTTTCTTTCAAAGAGAGGAACATACTGGAGGGGAGGGGTGGGCAGGGAGAAAAGTGCAGCAATGAATGAATAAATGGAAATCCAAAATCTCTGTAAATGTTCATTAAAATTAATAATAAAAAAGGACAAAAAAAGAATTTTACTTTTCAAAGAGAAGAGCGAACTGGGGGGAGGGGTGTGCAAGGAGAAAAGTGCAACAGTGAATGAATGGAAATCCAAAGTCTCTGTAAACTTTCATTAGAATTAATAAAACTTAAAAAACAAAAAAAGCCCCACTATTAAGTATAAATACAATTTAAATAAAAAAGAGCAAAGAAGTTATGAGTTGGTTCTGACTGAACGGCAGTGAGAGGGAGAACAAGCCACTGTGTGGATAGTGCGGACCTAAGTGAAATGAAATTCTTGACAACTACAACTTTTTCTCTGTTTATCATGATGTGGCTTATTGGTCCGGTTGTGAGAATTTTTTGTTTGTTTGTTTTCTTGGTATTCAATTGTAATCCACACTGAAGGCTGCAGTCTTTTATTTTCTTCAGCAAATGCTTCAAAACATTTTTAATTTCAGCAAGCAGAGTGTGTCCTCTGTATAAAGCAGGTTGTTCACGAGTCTTCCTCAAACCCTGAAGCCATGTTGTTACTCATGTGGTTCAGCTTTATAGGTTATTCGCTCAGCATAGAGACTGAACACATTTAGAGACAGGATGAGACCTTCGGGCACAGCTTTCCTGACTTTAAACCATGTAGCATCCCTTAGTTCTGTTAAAAGAACTTTCTTGATAGGATCGGACTTCCTCCACTTGTACTTGCTGTGTCTTCTCTGCTCCTTTCATAATGCAGAGTGATTACGTGTAGGATACACCTTACATTGATAAAGCCCGATTATTCTACAATGGAAAGACATTCACAGGTGTGTTGTATGCCATTGAATTGACGCCAACTCACAGTGGCTTACAGGACAAAGTAGAATGCCCGCCCCCCCCCATTTCCAGGACCATGATCTTTTTTTTTTTGGGGGGGAGGTTTTTAAAAATTTTCTTAAAATTAATTTTAATGAACATTTACAGAGATTTTGGATTTCCATTCATTCATTGCTGCACTTTTCTCCCTGCCTACCCCTTCCCCCCATCCCCAAGTTTGCTCCTCTCTTTGAAAAGGAAAAAAATTCCTTCATTTGTATACAATAACCACCCCCCACCCTCCAAGTACACTCCACTATGCAACCTTAATTTTGTATTCTTGTAATAACCATAATACCCTATCATATATAGCTTTTAAACTGTTCTCTCACTTACCTGTTTCAATGCAGTATACATAATTTATGCAGTTTCTCTCAGTCTAACCCCAACCCTGATGTCAGTCCCATTCTACAACAGTGGCACTATGCAATATTTGTCTTTCTGTGACTGAGATATTTCACTCAGCATAATGTCTTCCAGGGTCACCCATTTTGAATAATGTTGCATGAGTTCCTTGTTTTTCAATGCAGCATTGTATTCCATTGTGTGAATATACCAGAGCTTCTCTATCCATTCGTTTGTTGATGGGCACTTAGGTTATTCCCAACTCCTTGCTATTGTGAACAAAGCTACAATAATCATGGGTGTGCATATATTTGCTTGGGTGGCAGTTATGGTCTCTTTGGGGAATATTCCTAGTAGTAGAATTGTTGGGTCAAATGGTATCTCTATTTGCAACTTTTTGAGAAAGGATCACACCGCCTTCCACAGTGGTTGCACCATTTTGCACTCCCAGCAACAGTGAATAAATGTTCCAGTTTCTCCACCTTCCCAGCATTTGTTGCTTGCTGTTCTGTTAAATTTTGCTATTCTTACTGGGGTGAGATGATAGCACAAAGTTGTTTTGATTTGCATCTCTTTTAGAGCTAGGGATTTTGAACATGGCTTCATGTGTTTGTTTACCATCTGAATGTCGTCTTTGTTCAAGTGTCTGTTCATATTCTGTGCCGATTTTTCAATTGGATTATTTACCTTTATCTTGTGGTGTTCCAGGGCCATAATCTTAATGGAAGCAGACTGTTGGATATTTTCATACAAGTGTGGAGTAGCTTGTATGTTCCAACTGCCAACCTTTCAGTTAGCCACCAACAATTTACACACTGTGCCACCAGGACTTTTTAGCCTCAGGCATAACGAGGATTCTGACTCATATTTCAGGAGGCCACAGTTCAGTCTATAACATGCAGTTCTTAGCATTTCATTTCCTGCTCCTCCCCAGTGGACGATGTGAGGATGTAACTGAATTCTGGAAGCATCTGACCTGCTCTCATTCCAGGCTCCATAAACTGTGGGAGCCCAGCAGCGTAGGACTTGATCACTTCCACATTGAGGCGGCTTGGCTCGGTGGTGGGGGCTGAAACTTCTGTGCCAGGCTTAGCAGATGACTGATTTCTCTCTCCTTCCCTGTGAGCTGGACCTGGACGACTTTCTCCGCCAGTGCCATAGCTTCAAGCATTTCTAGACGTGTGGTCTGTCCTCGTCCAGTCCACACAGGTCTGCCCCCTGTTGAAGATCTTACAGGCCGGGCCCAGGGCCACATAATTTCGCTCGCTTGTCGCTCTCCTCTTGTCTTCCTCTGTCCGAGCTCCCTCCAGCTGTGACAGGTGGTGGTGCCAGGAGACAAGACGCCCAGCGTCCCAGCCTCACAGCTTCCTGCCAAGACCAGCTATCAGCTTTCACCATTTGGTGGAAAGAGAATGGCAACCAATCCAAGCCAGCAGCAAAGGCGAGCTGAGTGCCTGCCTGATCTTGTCCTTTGACCACAAAACTCTCTGGCTCAGAACTCTCTTCTTCGAAGAATCCCCTGAAGACACAACATTTCATTCTGTGTGAACCTCTGCCTTCCCGTCTGACAGAAAAAAGAACAAGAGCTCACATTTTATAGCTTACCAAGTTGTTCTTCGTCTTCTTGTTTTTATTGTAGTGAAAACATACACAGACAACTGCGAATTCAATGACTTATGCTTGTGTGATTAAGTGACATTGGTTATATTGACTATATGCTTTTTAAAACAAAAACAAAAACAAACCCTGGATGTTTTTATTTTAAAATTTCTTTTCTTTTATTGATGTTGTTGTTGTAAAGTGCCGTCTAGTCACCTGCAACTCATAGCGACCCTATGCACAACTGCCCTAAACCCTGCTCTAGCCTGTGCCAATCTTATTGTCTCCAACACACCTACCCCCATTACTCCAGTCATTGAATCAGTCCATTTCATAGAGGGTCTTCCTCTCCTATGCTGTCCCTCCACCCTCCCAAGCATGACGTCCCTCTCCAAGGATAAGTTCCCTCCTTGCAACATGTCTAAAGTATGTCAGACAAAGCCTCAGAATCCTTGCCTCCAAGGAGCAGCCTGGATTCACTCTCTCCAGGATGAACTTGTTTGTTCTCCTATCAATCCATGGTATATTCAATGCTCTTCTCCAGCACCACAGCTCAAAGACATCAGTTCTCCTTCTCTCAGCCCAGTTATTGTCCAGCTCTCTGATGCATAGCAAGTAATTGCAAAGATCATGGCCTGGATCAGGTGAACTTTGGTTTCCAGACTGAGATCGTTTCTCTTCAGCACTTTGGAGAGGTCTCTGACAGCAGACTTTCCCAATGAAATTCATCTTTTTATTTCCTGGATGCTGTTACCAGGAGTGTTGATTGTGGAATCAAGCAAACTAAAGCTGTCAACAATCTCAATCTCTTCACCATCTATCATGATGCTGCCAATCAGCCCAGAAATGAGAATCTTTGTTTTCTTGATGTTGATCTTTAATCCATACTGAAGGCTGCAATCCTTGACCTTCTGCAATAAGTGCTTCAGATCCTCCTCAGTTTCAGCAAGCAGGGTTGGGTTGTCTGCAAGATTTTTGATAAGTCTACCTCCAAACCTTCTCCTTATAGAGCCCAGCCTCCCTGATAATCTGTTCTGCATATAGATTAAAAAGGTATGTAGACAGGTCACATCGCTGGTGCACGCCCATCCCAATTTTGACCATCCAGTGTCTCCCTCCTCTGTTCTGATGACTGCCTCCTGGTTCAAGTATAGGTTTCGCATTAGCATGATCAACTGTTCTGGGATTCCCATTCTTCTCTAAGTCAACCACAGTTTGTTGTGATCCACACAGTCAAAAGACTTTGCATAGTCAATGACACACAGATAGACGTTCCTCTGGCACTCTCTGCTTTTTGCCAAGGTCCATCTGACATTGGCTATAATAGCCTTGTTCCAAAGCCTCTTTGAAACCCAGCCTGCACTTCAGGCAGTTCTCTGTTGATGTGCTGTTCCAGTCATTTTTTTTTTTTTTGGATAATCTTCAGCAGAATCTTGCTTGCATGTGATATCAATGATATTGTTTGATAATGTCCACATTCTGTCAAGTCACCTTTCTTTCCTTTTATTACATTCTTTAAATTGGGCGACCATACTTGCTAACCTTTTCTAAATTATTCTACCACCACTAACATATACTCAATGCCCTCTAAGCAAAACTGCCCTCTCTGCCTCTTCTCATCACCCCTTGCAATCAGTAACAAGTATAGACTTCCATGTATTTGTTTGTTTGTTATTAAATAGATCATACAATGTTTATATAGCCCTTGCAGCATATTGGGTTACATCACCAGGTTCTGCTTGGCACAAAGATGAGCAATATCTTCCCACAGAAACTCAGGAACCAGCTCGAGGGCTAGTAGGTATCAGACATGAATTGTAGGCAGTGTACTTTGTCGGGGGAATTGGTGACATAGTAGCTTAAGTGCTGGTATACTAGCTGAAAAGTCATCCACTTGAATCTACCATTTCTTTTTTCTCTGTGAGAAAGATGTTCCCTTCTGTGAAAGTTCACAGCCCGAGAAACTGAACAGAGAGTCACTATAGGTCAGGATAGACTCCATGGCATTGGCTTAAGTTTGGTTTTCATAGTTTTTATCTTTTTGTATCTGGCTTATTCTGCTTACCATGGTGTTTCACGTTTCATACATGTTGTGGCATGCACTAGAATTTCCTTTCTCTTTATGCCTAAGTAATAGAGCATTCTGGAAGCAGGAGTGGCATCCACTTCCTAAACAACATGCCTCCGGAAACTATGAACTTTGATAAATGTCAATAGTTGTAGAGGCTTCAGGCCTTTAGTTTAGAGGGTCGCTATGAGTCATGCTTGACTTGAAGGCAGTCAACAACAACAGTAGAGCATTATAATGGCTATACCACAGTTGCTTACTTGTTTGTGGATGGACGTTTTGTTTCTACATTTTGTCTCTTGGGAAGAGTGACACAATGATCGTTGGTGTACAAGTTGATGACATTTGAAAAGATAACTTAGCTGACTTGCGATGAGGATCACGTGGTTTCCCTTCTTTCAAATGTTCAAATTGTACAAAGCATTTGGGGTTTCTTCTCTTGAACTGTCCCAGTATTATAAGAATAAATTCATCCTCGCTATGGTGCTTTATTCTATTATTATGTGGAGATTTCATTTGTTAACAATCATTGAGAATTTTTGCACTGAAATTTACAAGTGAGTTAGGACTTCTTTCCTGCTTTTCTTTTCCACTAGTGTCTCCATGGAAGCAGGAGGGACAGTTCCCTCTTGTGTGATTTACAGCCTCTGAAAACCTGCTGGAGGGTCAGCTACGAGTCTGTTCCGACCTTGATGACAAGGAGCAAGCACATTTATTACACGTCATTTTGGGATCTGTTTGGAGCCTTCTATTATTATCAACATACTAATTTTTGTTCCATCATAAGTCAATTTATCTCATCTTATCTGTTTTATCTAAATTTTTGATAATGTGTATGAAGTACTGCCTTAATGTCATTTACTCCTCAGTGCATCAAGCCGTGTAACTATTTGACAAATGAGATGGCTGAGCTCAGAAAGGTCAGGGCCTGCGTTATGAACATGCCAGAATTGCAAGCTAGCTTACTGCTGTGAGTCTTCCCACTGCCATTCCCACTGTGCCACACCTGCCCTGGCACCCTGGCGGCACTGTGACTAAGGTTTCCACTGTAAATGGAATAACCAGCGGTTCAAAGCCAACAGCCACCCTGTGGAGAAAGATGTAGCTGTCTGCTTCCATCAGGTTTACTCATAAGAAAAACTCACTGCACAGCAGTGTGAGAAAATAAGACAGGCAGCTTCCAAGGGAATGTAGTTATATGCTAAAGTGAACAGAAAGTTGGAACGTGGGTGCCCTGCATTATACTGTACAATATGATCCTTTGGGAAAGCTGTATGTAATATAGCTCCAGTGTGGGAGAATAAACCAATATCATTTTGATGGATTTCTGATAGAACACCAAAATTTAAAAGGAACAGGGCCAGCCTTCTATCAAGAAGTAATTCTCCCCACAACCATTTCTCACTTTAATGTGCTTTATGGTACGTTGCTCATCACTCTTTCTCTTCTTTTTTCTTTCTCATGATCATTCTAAGTATATTTTTTTGCAAAAGACAACCAGTAACAGCCCTGGAGCCCTGAAGACATTGTCCTGAGTTCCTGCTCCTGTGCGCATTGCAAGTAATACTGTTCTTAGCATTCTGTGTCATCCTTCTTACCCTCTCACTTACTTTCCTGACTGCCAACAGTTTCCCATTTTTCTGTCTCCTTTCTCTTCTGTCAGATTGTCCTGAGCAGTAATTTTTCATCCTGTCTGTTTCCTTATCCCAGTGGCCCATTCATTTTCTCCCGGCTCTCTTTCCTCCGTCCTCCTGGCTCCCGCCTTGACAGTTCGCTCTCTAGTGAACTTTTGAAGCATTCAGAGGCTGACAGCTGACGCTGGTGATTGGACTAGCCTGAGAAGATGAGTTGACTTAATAGATATTACAGTTGCAAATCAGTCAGAGCTCTTGGTTGCAGAGGATGGGAAACTCAACTCAAATTAGTTTAAGGAAAGGAGAATTTATCTGGTCACTTAACAGGAAAGGATATTGGGGTTCAACAGAATGAGAGCAATTATTGCAGGAACTGGAACTTCCCGAGTGCAAACCTGATTCAATGCTGCTGAGACACTCTGCCACCCTTATCTCTCCGTTTTCTCGCATCAGTTTCCTTCTGCAGATCCTTTCCCTCTTCCTCATGCATTTGGTCCAATTTTGGTTCTTGTGGATTTTATTTAATTAGAGATATGCACACTGAAATTTCGTTGCAGATTCACATTCTCCAGTGGCATCACTGGAGAGTGCAAGGTACAGACTGCATTGAGTGACACTGTCTTAAAGGTGACACTGAAGGGGGCCATCTATCAAATTGTGTGCAGTGCTCCAGGGGAAAGGTATCATTTATTTTCTAAAAATACCTCTGCAGGCTGCTGTAAGCCCAACGTGCATGGATCAATATACCTTTTAAGCTAAAACTCGGTGCTAATTTGCTCTTTGAACAGTAGCTGTCACAGTGGCTTCAGCAGTGTTTCATCCTACTGTTCTGGGCACTCTGAATCAGGACTGATTCCACGCCCCCAACAACAATACTGACAAACTTCTATCAGAGCTGCCATTATGAAATAATCACAATAACACTTTGAGTCATGTGGTTTCATATACGCGAGCTATTATAATTTAAAGGTGCAAGTTTAATCTTGCTAGTTGTTTATGTCACTATGATTACACTCAGTGACAGACAAGAGTGATTATTTATAGGTAACATTAGTACAAAAAAGCAATACCAAGGATTCTGTATGATTTGAGAAGAGAGAAGGTCCAAGGAGAGACAGCATCATGCGGTCCTACCTGCGCTGGGTGACACCACTGATATCCACCAGCAGCAAGGAGGCTCCCACCTTGAACAGCTCACTGTCAGAGAAGACTTCTGATTGGTTCTCATCAGTCTGCTGTACTAGCCTCTGTGTCTTAGCCAGATGTGTCACAGGGATGAGGTGGGAGAGACTAGGATATGATTGACAACCTCACAAACCACAGAAGAGGGTAAGAGCACTTTACGAGGGAAGGAGAGAGGGTGTCAGGGAAGGATACTAGGGAGCTCCAGTGACCGGCTGGGTAAAAAGGTATCCCGCCAACCCAAAGATGGACAATCTCCTCCTGTGCAATTTGTGACTTCTGAAAAACCTGCTATAATCAGTTCTGAGTCTATGGCACATAACAATCACACTTCCTCCTCTAAAAACAGTATATCAACACTTGAAAATAGATTTTCTCACATCCTTTTCCTGCAAAATTTCATTCTTTACTGCTGCAAAGTACTTCATTGTGTGAACTGAATTGTAAGTTGAAAAATGATTTTTTTCTTGATGAAAGAACTACTTTTTTCCTGGAAAATCATTGTGATATGTAATCTTAATCATGAGACAAGACTAAACAAGATGCAAAGCAGAGTCTTGAAAACTGCTTGAACACTGGGACTTGCACTCGCTGCTCTCCGGAACCTTGTTAAGGTGGTTAACACATAATCTCGTGACAGCAATTTTGTCTTTCAACAGTCAACCAGATTCTCCACATTTGGATGAGGACACCAACAGCCAGGTGATCACAAATACATGAGTGGAAACAGATGATGCCAAAGGGATCAGAGAAGAGCCATGCAGCTGAGTCAAGCCCACATTTAGTTCCTGTAACACAGCATTAAGTTTGTGGTTATTTCGGTTACACAGTAAAAATTAGCGGCTACAAACACTCTGTGCTCTGTTCCTAGATCTAACCAGACTTAAGCTTTTCTTTTAGCAATTTCCCAGTGGTCACTCCAGACTCTTCCTTAGATTTTTTGTTCGTTTCCCCCATACAGAAGCATGACAGTTTCCATTTGGTCCTGGTTCAAATCGAAAGCCAAACCCACTGCTAACAAGTTGATTCCAACTCATGGCAACTTCCACTGGGCTTTCAATCTCAAGGAGAGGCGATTGCCTCACCTTTTCCCTATGGTGCAAGTGGTAGATCTGAACCTCAAATCTTCAGCTGGCACCCAAACATTTAGCCTGCTATGTCATTGTTGTGTAGTGTCCGGTCACAATGGACTCATAGTTGACTCTCTGGTGGATTTTCAGAGGCAGTCACATGAGAGGAGATTGCCCATCTTTTTTCCATGGAGCAGCTAGAGGATTTGAACCACGTGCCTTTGGGATTGCAGCGTAGCTTCTTACCACTAGGCCACCAGTGTTCACTAGGCCATTACAGAATTTTAGGAATGAGAACTGCCAATGGCCCACAGTTCTTAACTTTCCTTTTTTATTCAGGCCATGGTCTTTGCAAGATAGAAGGAGAATTGATGCCTTTGAGCTGTGGTGCTGGAGAAGAATACTGAATACCAAGGACTGCTAGAAGAAGAAATAGGTTAGTCCTAAAGAGGATGAAACCAGGCTGCTCCTTGGAGGCAAGGATTCTGAAGCTTCATCTGACATACTTTGGACATGTTGCAAGGCGGGATCAGTCCTTGGGAGGGTGGAGGGACAGTGGAAGAGAGGAAGACCCTCAATGAGAAGGATTGATTCAGTGACTGGGATAATGGTGTGTCAGAGACAACCAGATTGGCACATGATAAAGCAGGATAAAGGGCTGTTGTACGTAGGGTCGCTGTGAGTAGCAAGTGAATCGAAGACACATAGCAACAATAACCCATATCTGCTAAAAGTCAAGAAAAAAGTGACCTATTTATGGGTATTTCCATGCAAGGAAAAAGTTAATGGGGAAAAGCAAAAAAAATTATATAAGACACTATTAAACTGTGTAGGAATTGAGAATAGTTTTTCAGATAGTGGAAACAAATTTGTATGTAAGTCTTTTATTTATGAAATAGCAGCTTGATGCTGTATTATTTTTTCTTCCTACACTTTGTTTTCAATTATTGTTTCACTTTCTTCTTACTGAGTGAGAAGAGCTGTGCTCTGGGGTGGGTCATGGATTTACCAGCGTCAATCAGGTGGAGACAGGGTACAAAGAAAATAAGGAGAAGGTGAGGTCACAGAGGTCAAGAGTTTAAAAATACAAAGGGCACAGTGCAACTGGCAGGCAGGATCAAGATGTGAGCATTTTCATAGCCTGCAAATGAAGCTCTGGCAGAGTCCTGACAGAAAGACTGTCAATTCAAACCCACACTTCAGTTTTCTCATTTTTCTGAGAGACCTCATGATCTACTCTCATAAGGATTTACGTTTATTGTCATATAGATTGTTGTTATTGTCATTGTTGGTTGGGTGCTGTCAAACTGGTTCCAACTCACAGTGACCCTGTGCAACAAAAGGCAGCATTGTCCAGCCCTGTACCATTCCTGTATCATTCGTGTACCACTCTTGCTCTGTTTGAGCCAGTTGCTATAGCCAATTTGTCAATCCATTTCACAGTGGATTTTCTTCCTTTGTGGTGATTTTCCACGTTACCAAGCAGGATGTCCTTCTCTAGAGACCACTACCTTCTGATAGTAAGTCTAAACTAAGTGCAATAAAGTTTCGCTATCCTTGCTTCTAAGATGCTGTACTTCCTCTGAGGCAGATTTGTCATTCTTTCTGGTTGTCCACAGTAGGTTCTGCTCCTTCGTCAACACTGTCATTCATATTGCGGAGATTGTTGGTTTCTAATTCCGACATCTCTTTTCTTCTTTTGACCATCCAGTTTTCCAGGTTGTTTGCTTACAGCTGGAATATTTACATTTCACATACATGTTGAATAAGTATCACGAAAGGTAACAACCCACAAACTAGACACACACCTTCCCTGCTTTTAAGCCACACGGTATCCCCTTGTTCAGATGACTGCCTCTCATTCTTTGTATGGGTTCCGCATGAGCACAGTTGAGAGTTCTGGAACCCCTGCTCTGTGTGATGTTACCTGTCACTTGTTAGGATCCACACAATTGAAGCCTTTGCACTGTAAATACAACACAGGTCGGTATCTTTCCAGCATTCCCTGAGTCCAGCCAGGATCCATCTGAAGCCCGCCTTGTGATCCTTTGTTCTATGGCCTCTTTTAGTCTTTTTCAGTTGTTTTTATAACACTGCAGATCCATCTGACATCAACATCGATAGCTTTGCTATACATGCCCTATGTTTGTGGCTGTTTTTATAATATTGTTATTACAATTTTGTCAATCATTCATACATATTTTGTTTTATAACATTAATTATAATTGTTCAATATTAATTCATTGGGAGCTCTGACAGCTTAGTGGAGGGGAGTTGCCCTGTCAACCCAAAGGCACAGAGTGGAAAGTCACCAGTAGTTCTGAAGACAGAAGATGGGCAGTCCGCTCCTGTGAAACTTACTGACTCCGCAAACCTGCTGGTTTTCTATTTTATTTCTATTATGCATCAGTTTTGACAAAAGAAAATGGTTGAACATCTGCCAGTTCTTTCTCATAGAGGCATGTTTTTGTGTCCCATCATGCTCTGGAACCAAGGCATCGCTGACCCTCCAGCAGGTTTTCAGGGGCAGTAAATCGCGCTGGAGGAGACTGCCCGTCCTCCTACGGAGCAGCTGGTGGATTTGAGCCACGTGCTTTAACAGAGACATAAGAGGAGAGGATCAAACTGTGCCCTGCTGGTTTACATTTGTACAAACATCTATTTGACCTCAAGAATAACATGACGCTACACTAGGTGACAGCTCACTTACATAAACATCATCACCATTTTTGCCATATGCACAAGGAAGAGTTCCGTTCAGAACCTGGGTGAAGTAAGTGAATATAACCTCTTTGTGTTCACTGCCATTGGGTCGATCCATGGATGCAGCAAAGAGCTGCTCCGTAGGTTTTTAAAGACTGACCCTTTGAAGGCACAGGGCTTTACTGTGCTAGGCTCCCCTCCCAAGATACCTCTGGGTAGGTTTGAACAACCAACCTTTTGAGTAACAGTCCAGCTCATACTCGTCTATACCACCTAGGAATCCTAAAAGGAGTCAAAGATAGTGCCCACGAGATCCTGGAAACAGAGAATTTCAAGTGATGTTGTTCTTTGAGAGTAACATTAGGCCAGTGTGACAACATCACTGGCGGTCAGGAAAGGCAAAGGGAGAGAAACGCATGTGGACTTCTCATGCCTTAATTCAGAACTATGCATCACTTCCAATCAGTGTCCATTTACCAGAATGAATCTTGTGACCTCACTGAGCCACTGCTGAGAATTCTCATTATTTATTCATATTCAGTTTAAAGGGAATAGAATTTACCTCATTCAGATGTTGCAAGAGTTAAATGACCTAATATATTTGACATGCTTAGCCCACTGCCCATAGGAAATATCCTAAAAATTTCAGCCACAATAAAGACATTATGCTTAGAAAGTGAACAAGAAGTTGCAGTATTCTTATCACTTTGAGATTCTTTTATGAGCAGAAGTGACCATGCCTCGTTTCTTAATCATTTGTGACTTTTGAGGCATGTCAAAGGCATTCTGCTCTGAGCTTCAACTCAAGACCACTGACAAAAGATTCCAAGAGAATGAAGTGCTCGAGGTGCAGGCAGGGATTACTTTTCACTCTCTACCCTCATCTATACCTTTTGCCAAAGGGCCTAGCCACTGATGCTTCCGTCAGCAACCCAGAGAAAAATCGGTAAGCGTTGGATGTCTCTAGCTCTTTAGTCTCTGAAGTGATTTTCCAGGGCTTACTGTCTTCCTCCAGTCCCGGCCTGCCAAAGAGTGAGACATGGTTATAGTCGTGGGAGAGGTGAGATGGCAATTCAAGTTTCCTAGCAATAAGACACACATTCACAGATGACCAGAGCCAGAAAGACTTGGAAAAGTCCTCAACAGGCAGACCCTTGTCTGAAAATGCTTTTCTGTTTTCTCCTGTTTTTGCTAGAGTTAAAAATCTCATAATCTAATTCAAAACAGGTAACAGAAAAGACTATTGCCAGGCCATATTTGTTGATCAACATCAGAGTGCAGAGAAGACTTAGGAAAGAAAGATGGTTTAGTCCTTTTTGACTGACATCTGGTAGACAGCCGAGCAAGTCTGCATGAACGGAAAGTTAGAACTGTGTTCTGATTGGACCTTGGCTTTGCTTCTTTGTATATCTGGGCTTACGAATAACGCCGCTCCTTTCATCTGCCATGCCTTCATCCACGCTGTGCTTTCGTCCTGCAATACCCTGGTCTCCCATCATCCACAAGCCATGTGTTGAATAAGATGACCTCCATTCCTTAAGATCCAGTACGAATGATGAGCACTGCTGCCTTGAAACTTCTGATGCTGTAATTGCTAAGACTGTCCTTTATGTGCTGTTAGCACCTACCACAGTGTCTAGTGGTCATTATTTGTAATGTTGCCAATCTCCTCCTTCATTAATTTTATCCTTTAGGGTATGTTTATGAAAGTAACGAGTTGTGACAAAATTTCAAGGAGTTTCTGGAAAGTCCCTCTGTCCAAGACTATCATCAAGGAAAAGCTTAAGTACTGAAATTTCCTGAAATGTTTGATAAAAACGGCAGTAGTTATCCCTCAAGAAATCACTTCTGGTTGTGTGGTATTTTATTATCTTGCTGAAAAGGACTTTCTAATTAAGTTCTAACATTATCTGTATTTAATATGCTGACTCTTCTCCCCAAGACAGCCGTGTGATGATTGTAATTTTAAGCTCCATTTGTGAAGCTTTCTTGATTACAAAATATTTCACATACATTACCTCATTTAGTTCTCTTCCTGATCATGAGGCAGAAGATGACATTTCATGTGCAATTTACGTAGTCAGTCAGGTCAATAGACGCTTCAGCAGAGATCAAGCAGAGACAACCTCAACACAGATGAATTGGCTGGGGGGAAACACCCCTCACGTTTTATCAATTGCTATTACCTTCTAGTGAGCATGAAGAAAACGATACTGTCGTTTCGCAAAAAGCAAAGCTTCCTGTCAAGTATTTTTATGAAGATTGAAATCCCAAATAAAATATTTTTTCTTTTCATTTTTTTTCCACTTTAGATACGGAAGGATCCAATTCCAAATTGGACAAAGAACTATTGGAATCAGGAGTCTTGACCATTTGGGATTAAAAAGAATTGATGGATGTAGAGCCATTTCAGGATGTAGCACAGAGTCAAGAACCCATGATACTAAAGGAAGGAGTCCAAGCTGCATGGAAAACACTGGCAGAAAATAAGGGTCCAGAAATTGAAATGTTTCAGCAACTGGATGCAGCACTGGAGGTGCTCACTCATTCATGCCAAGAAATCTGGAAGGCAGGTATTGGGCCAGCTGGCCAGAAGAGATTTATATTTATGTCTATTCTGAATAAAGATCCATTAAAATGTGGACCTTGGTATTCTAAACATCATCATGAAGGTCACAAGAAAAAAATCTTGCTGACAACTATCCAATAATGGTTGGAACAGTTCATCAAAGAGGACTTCCAGAGATACTGCCACCATCATACCAGAAAGATGCTTGCCTGGGCTTTTGTACACAGACCAGGAGGCAGTTACTTGAACATACAAAGGGAATACGGCATAATTTAAAATCAGGAAAGGTGTGGGCCAGGGTTGTGTCCTTTTACTGTACCTATTCAATCTGCATGCTAAGCTAGACTGTAGGAAGAACAGAAGAAAGACTTATCAATAGCCTGTAATATGAAGATTGAAAAGGACTTGAAACACTTACTGGACAGGACAGAATGGCTCATTAACAACCTCTAAAATGCAGTCTAAAAAAGGACTGACACACTTACTGATAAAGGTCAAAGACTGTAGCCTTCTATACGGATTACATTTCAACATAAACATCCTTACAACAGGATCAATAGCCAGTGTTATCAGAGAGAAAAGATGGACATTATCAACATCACTTGCTCAGACACCTCAATTGGTATTGTTAATTCCTGAAGCTTCATTATATTTTTTAGTCATCTACAACTCGATAACAATAACAAAGAGAGCTCTGTTAGCCTAGTGGATGGAAAGCAATGCTACCAAGCCAAAAGGTGGGTGATTTTAACCTGCGGCTCTCAGGTCTGGTTTTAATTGTTTTTCTGGTCAAACATTCTTCTAAGTGGTACAGCACTGGTCTGTCCATTTGCTGTACAGAGATAACTTGTGGTTGCTCTGATGCTAACATTGTGACACCGATGTGTAAAATGCGATAATGGTTACCCATGGTGGACAGTGTCTGGTGGAGCTTCCTGATCAAAACAAGCTTGGAAGCAGGAGTGGCAGCCACTTCCCAAACAGCTTGCCAGCAGAAACTCTATGAACTTAGAGAACAAATGAGCTATACAAGTATTCAGGTCTTTCATTCATAGGGTCGCTGAGTTGTCTATGACTGGACAGCACTTAACATTATAAAATAGTATTGTTTCCCCTCTCAAGAGAAAAACAATTACTCCCTCCTCTTAAAAAAGTATTTTTTGTATAAGGATTTTGCACCGTGCCATTTTGTTGAAGTATTTGATTCATTCCAGTTTTCATGCCCTATCTATAGGATTTCCTATGTATTGGATCATGTACAAATGGGGGCGGTAAATTCTTGAGGTCACTTGCTTGTTTTATCTTGCCCTGTTTATTTTGAAGTTGTCTCCTGGATATTTCATTGACCAGGTGTTGGTCACATCGCCTTGATGTCTTGCTGTGTCTATGTGGGCAGGTGGGTGTGTTTTGGTTGTCCACGGGGCAACACTGGGGGTACCAACTACCTGCCTCCAGGTGGGCCGAGTAACTGCAGGGGTGCTTGGTTCAGGTTTCTATTTACTCATCATCAAGAGCGGCTCTGGGAGAGGCAAGCAGGTGTGGGCCTTCTGTTGTTGATCCAATCGTGTAGGAGTGGCTGTGTGTGCGTGTTGTAGGTATTGCAGGAACGGCTAATCAGTAGGGGAAGATTTGTCTCCCATTAGATGAGGCAGAAAAAGGGGAGAGAGAGAAAAAAGTAAAAACAAGTGATAAACGAGAACAACTGATAGAGGGAGGAAAAAAGTCAAGAATAGAAATCAAAACAAACATCCCAATTAGTGGTAGAGCAGCAGCAGCCCAAGCTCCGGGCTGCGTGTGTTGGGAATTTCATACAGCCTGAAGCAGCGCATCTGTCTGTGCAGGTGGGAGCCTGGCCCTGGGGCTGAGTTCCATGGCTTTGTGAACGTCACTGTTTGTGGCACAGTTCTACAGGTGACCATACTGCTGGAGTTCATGGTCCCAAGAAAACTTTGTGGCTGTGGCGTGGCAAGAGAGCCATCCCTAGCCACAAGGTTAGCGGGGCCTGGAGGTGGGATGGGTCTGTCTTGGCCACCAGGAAGGTTCAGTAGACCAGCTAGAATTATTGCCGCCCTGTGAAGTCACCTTCCCAACTGCTCAGACGAGTGATTTCAATGTTCCTCTACGCCCTTCCAACCCAAACGGGTGTTCTCCAGCAGCCCCTTTTCTGTTCCTGCAGTATTTATACTGCTCACCTGTTTTGCTGCCCTTTGACTCACCTTATTTTCATTCCAGATGTCTTAGCAGAGAATCCATGAAATTAGATTCTCCCTTGCCTGGGAACTTTGAAATCAGGTATCCACTCGTCTGTGAAACTGGGAAGGTGACTGCAACAGGGCAGCACTAGTAATTATAGCCGGTCAACGGTGCCTTCCTGGTGGCCAAGGGTGAGAAACCATTTTTCCTTGTGTGAGGGACCTCTTTTGTTCAGTATGTCTTTTCCATTTGATGGTTGTTGTTAATGATTTTCATTGCTTCAAGAGTTTTCACTCATTTTTTCTGGTCTTTGTAAAGGGACTGTGTAGAATAGGTCATCAGGACACCATCCTCTTTCCTTCATTTGCTTCACCTAGTGCAGGTTCAAAAACAAGTTTCACTGTCACCCAGGCAGACATATGCACACCCATGTTTATTGCTGCTTTGTTCACAATAGCAACGAGTTGGAAACAATCTAAGTGCCCATCAACAAACAAATGTATAGAGAAGCTGTGGTATATTCACACAATGGAATACTACTTTCCACTGAAAAACAAGGAACTCAGGAAATATGCAAAATGGGTGATCATGCAGGACATTATGCTGAGTGAAATATCTCAGTCTCAAAAAGACAAATACTAAAAAAAAGAAAAAAAAAAAAAAAAAGGAAAAATACTGCACAGTGCCACTGTTGTTCAATGGGACTGATATCAGGGTTGGGGTGAGACTGAGAAAAATTGGATAAGTTATGTATACTGCATTGAAACAGATGAGGGGGAGAACAATTTAAAAGCAATATATGATTGGGCATTACGGTCATGATAAGAGTCCAGAATGAAGGCTGCATAGTGGAGTGGGGGGACGGCGGGGGGGGGGGGGGGAACTGTATGCCAATGAAAAAATCGTTCTTTTACTTTTCAAAGAGCAAACTGGGGAGAGGGGTGGGTAGGGAGAAAAATGCAACAATGAATGAATGGAAATCAAATCTCTGTAAATGTTGATTAAAATTATTAAAATAAAATGTTAAGAAAAAAGCAAATTTCAGTGTCTTTTGACACCCAATTTGGTAATTTCCTTTTAAACGAGCATAAATTATGTATGATTCGCTTAATGCTATCTGCTCTCCAGTCAATAATATTTAATGCATTAAATCCACCCTTCCGATCGTCTGTAAATTCAAGTGAGATCTACACAAAGTCTTCCTCTTCATCTGAAGTCAGTGAATGAGCAAGTGATTCCTCTGTATTCCATCTGACAAGATCCACATGAACAGTCATGGATGTTGTTTGGAAAAAAACTAGATCAGCATTTTGTTGAAAAAAGTTATTCCCACTGGTCATGTGATTACTAGCAAAAAGGTGAAGTTGTTTGGCTATTGTTAATGTTCTAAGTTAATGTTCTTATGGGGAGCACACCACTAAATATACAGCACTCTAAAATTTACAGCTTATAACACAATTTTTATTAGAAAAGTTATACATAACATAGCATCAACTATTTTCAAGAACAATATTAAACCCGATAAACAATAAAA
>NW_006399864.1:10835369-10840586 GCF_000299155.1 Elephantulus edwardii
TGGGGGCAATTTGTACACACTAGTGAAATGAACACTAGCTATAATGCTTCTAGCTGCTCAAATGATGTGGAATCTTGGTCCAGGGGTGGCAATGATGTCACTGTATGGTTCTTCCTGTGTCAGCTCAATAGCTTGCTGCTTTTTAAGAACCAAGAAGCTGTAGAACTTTGCTGCAGCTTGCTTTCTGTTTGTGTTTCGACATAACTCAAGCAGACTGATAGATTCAGCTCCAGTTTTAGCAAGAGCTCGCTGGAGGGGGGGGAAAAAAAAAGATAAATGAAAATGCCTTGTACAAGAACAATTTAAAAAGAATGTCAATTTTAGTTACCAGAAAATATGCACAGTATATTTGGTTGGAAGGTGGAAGTGAGACTTTTACAAATCACCATCATCATCATTCTAATTTCAAACTAAAAATTCTTTTAAATCATCTCTTGATTAAACACGTTAGAACAGATAGATCAGTCTTCACCAGCATAGTACAGTCTGATATACCATTACACTTCTGGACCATGAACCAACTGATTTTATTCTGAAGCTTAGGCAAGTTGATTTATACATTAGAAAGGCAAAGAGGGCTAAAACATGTTACAATATGGTTGGAGGATCAAATCTGAGGTGCATCTAGAGAAAGGCCTGTTTATTCACTTTCAAAAATGTATCCATTTAGAAACCTACAAAGTAAACATTTACTTGGATACATGGAGTCATCACAGGTTGATTAAAGAAAAAAAAAACCCAAAAAAACATTTCCTGTTCTAAGCACAAAGAAAGCAAGCCCAAGAAATAAAGCTGTTCCTACACATATTATTATTACTTGGAAAAGTAAAAGGGAAAAAGACCTTCAACTAAATGGACTGACACAGTGACTGCCCCAATGGGCTCTCGTATGTCAGAAATTTTGAGGGTGGCACAAGGTTTCAGATCTCTATCAGGGTCTCTTACCAGTTGTACTCGACTCTACAGCTCATAACAACAACAACAACAAACATTATTAAATGAGTAATTTCTTTAGATATCTAATGTCCAAATAGTAAAATCTAGCAGTTAACGTTTTCAAAATTCAATTTATAAATAAAAGACCCACTGTTTTTGTAAGTATGAGTACATACTACACTAACTCTCTGGTGTTTTTTTCCATTTTAGGAAGGCTTGAGCAATTTGCCAAGTATTTCACAGATGCTCAGACTATATCTATTAAGGCCTACGAGGCAAGTGATATACGAAGTTACAGAGTAATTCAACAAATGCAGTGATTCTGGATATTAAAACTGCACAACAGTTACAACAGGAGGAGGACGACACAGGAATTCCAAAGCAGGCTACAAAAGCAAACTTAAAAGAATTAAAAAGCCAAAACAACTGTGAGATATCATCTCACCCCAGTCAGAATAGCAAAATTTAACAGAACAGCAAGCAACAAATGCTGGCAAGGTTGTGGAGAAACTGGAACCCTTATTCACTGTTGGTGGAAGTGTAAAATGGTGCAACCACTGTGGAAGGAGGTATGGCGCTTTCTCAAAAAGTTGCAAATAGAGATACCATTTGACCCAGCAATTCTACTACTGGGAATATATTCCAAAGAGACCATAACTGACATCCAAGCAGATATATGCACACCCATGTTTATAGCAGCTCTGTTCACAATAGCAAGGAGCTGGAAACAACCCAGGTGCCTATCAACAAACGAATGGATAGAGAAGCTGTGGTATATTGACACAATGGAATACTACGCTGCATTGAAAAACAAGGAACTCATTCAATATTATTCAAAATGGGTGAGCCTGGAGGACATTATGCTGAGTGAAATACCTCAGTCGCAAAAGGACAAATATTGCATGGTGCCACTGCTGTAAAATGGGACTGATATCAGGGTGGGGTAAGACTGAGAAAAACTGGATAAATTGTGTATACTGCACTGAAACAGATGAGGGACTGAAAAATTTAAAAGCGATGTATGATAGGGTATTATGGTTATCACAAGAGTCCACAATTAAGGTTGCATAATAGAATTTACTTGGGGCTGTGGGAGGGGTGCGGGGAGGGGGGGTTGTTGTGTACCAGGGAGGGAGTCTTTTACTTTTGAAAGAGAGAAGTGAACTGGGGGGGCAGGGGGGAGAGGGCTGGGCGGGTAGAGAAGTGCAGCAATCAATGAATGGAAATCCAAATTCTCTGTAAATGTTCATTAAAATTATTTAAAAAATCCACAAAAAAAAAAATTAAAAAGCAAAGCTATTATTTTGAGGCCTCAGGTGAACTAGCTGACTCAAACCATGGTTTTTAGTAGCTTCATATCGGTGAAAAATGGACAAGAATAAAAACAAGAGGAACAGGTGAGTTTGAATGATGGTGCTAGCAAAGTATATAGAATACACCACTGACTGCAGAGGATGGATAAATCTGTTTTGGAACACATATATTCAGAATGCTCTTAGAATTAAGAATGGTGAGACTTCATCTTACATACTTTGGATCTACTGTCAGGAGGGACCAGTCCTTATACTTGGTCAGGGAGAAAGAGAAAGACCCTCAATGAGACAGACTGACATGAGGTGCAGCAACGGCTCTAACAGAGTGATGATTAGGAGGATGGCACAGACAGGCAGGGTTTCACTGTGTCGTACAAAGGGTCACCATGTAACAAAGCCATGACCCAATATTATGCAAATAACATGTTCTAGAATGTTTTTCAAACTGTTCAGCCTGGTCCTAGATTAGTTTTTTGTTATTTGTGCATTATATGTAGAAAAATATAGCCTAACAAAACATTTATTTGTTAATGTTTTAAAAATAATATAGTTTTCACAAATGCCTACACTCTGTCAACGTTAGAGAGAAACAACGCTATTAAGCATGTTGTGTACGCGCGGGCTGGCATACCTGAAGACCATGAAGCATCTGCTGAGTTCTTTTGTTCCATCTTCTTTCTTCTTGATCTTGATCACCCCCTGAAGCATCTTCATCCTAGACAATGATAAAAAAACCAAAACAGCTCTGCTGAAAAAGGAAATATTTCTATCATCTCCTGAATGTTCACAGCTGAAGATTGATTTTATATTTGAACTTATGGAAAATCCTATCTCATGTTGCGGAAAATCACTTACCATCTAGTGTGAGTATTACTGGCTTGTGATCTACTGGTTATTGGTTCCCATTAAGATTTTGTGCCAGAATATAAACTATGTCCCTGAGCACACCATGTTGTTAACTGGTATGCCATTATTAGCAGGATAATCTTTTAGATGATTTCTAGTCTATCTGAAGCTCTTAATGCAAACTAAAAATTCACAGAGAGAAGAAAAAAAATAAACTAAGTATGATGTGTTGTTTTGCATCTGGGGTTTTTCCAATGCACTATCACCTAGAATGCTGCTTTTATGTGCTCACAAATAGGAACCGCTCAGAGCTGTTCCTCCAGCAGGTTTTCAGATGCTAATTAAGTCAGATGAGGACACTGCCCATAGTTCCCCCAAGAGTAGCTGGTGGATTTGACTGTGAGCCTTTGGACTGAAGTCCAGCTCTTTACTAATACTCCACCAGAGTTCCTTACATGCTACGACAGCACGTAACAAGAAGAACGCAACAATTATTATGAGTCACCCAGCTATGGATCTGCCATTTAAAGACTCAACATCGAAAAGACATTCTAAATAAAGTGAGCATGGGTAGTAGCTGGAACAATTCCAGGTAGTTTAGAGCTAGGATTTCGTAGTATCCTGTGTAACAGCAGGTACACCACCGTTTAATGCTGGTTCAACACTAAGTGTGATATAACTGGAGACCCTAGTATATACACTGGCTTTGAGGCTAAAATTTGGGTTCCAAACAATGTAGTATTTATAATTATAATCAGCACTGAGTAGTGCTGAAATTTCTAGGGCCAAGAAGAGAAGGACTAATTTGAAAGAAGAACAGACGTTAATGAAACCATGTTTATACAGGTTATAGTCATAAAACCTGTAGCTTTACAAGTTAAAAGTTCCTCCTATGTTATATGGAAGATACTTTCAATTTAAAAGTTCAATAAAGTATTCAATTTTTTAAAAAAAATCAATAGGTCTTATAACATCCAAGTATTGTAACATCAATGCAGAAATAAGGAGAAAAAATTTTAAGAGCCAAAAACGATGGCTCAAATTACACTCAGTCTATTTTAGCAAAGTCATCTCCACTTCAATGTAATTAAAACAAAAACGCCACACAAATAGATTTGATTTGTGGGCTGTAGGTAGAGGTTGAGGTTAACAGCAGGAGGAATGAAGCAATGACCACAAGGTAATAAAAATGAGCCAGGGAGCAGGTCTAAACGCCCACAAGGGAGCCAGTGAATTAAGACACAACATAAAATCTGATGGCCTCGGTTATCGATGATCCCACTAAGAGCTTAAATCTGTTTGCATTCATTCTGATGACAAACATCCCTGAATTTCATTAGCTTCCACATGAAAAGTAAAGGAGTAGGACTTTTTGCTAACTCTGGAATGGGAATCCATCAAGTATTTCTAACAAAGTTTCCTTACCTCCTCCTCCTCCTCCTCTTCTTTCTCTTTTTCTTTCTCCTTCTCTTTCTCTGGCAGAAGTTCAAGCTCTGGGATTAGCTGACAGAGATTTGGAGGCTCTTCTGGGGGAAGCTCCACAGGAGGTATTTCTATCTGTTCTTCCTGCTGAGGCTTCAAATAATAAAACAAAGGTAACTGAAGATGTTCCAAAGTTAACATTTTAAAAATACGCATGTACATAGCTGTTAATATGAGGATGGAAATACTGCAATTGTATTCCCATAATCAGTATACTGATTATAGTATGTATCTTGTTAATTTTTCACCTTTATTAAAGCTACAGTAGTTTAGAAAATGTTCCTATTATCTTAATTAAAAAAGATTTCATTTAACGCTTACTTTGTAGAAATCAAATGTTGTTACTGTTGTTATGTGCCGTCGAGTCGTTTGTGACTCACAGCGACCCGATGTACAACAGCCCTAAACTCTGCTCTATCCAGTGCCAATCACATTGCCTCTGACACACCCATTCCGATTACCCTAGTCACTGAATCAATCCACCTCATAGAGGGTCTTCCCCTCCTGCACTGTCCCTCCATCCTCTCAAGCATGATGTCCCTCTCCAAGGACCTGTTCCTCCTTACAACATGTCCAAAGTATGTCAGACGAAGCCCCAGAATCCTTGCCTCCAAGGAGTAGCCTGATTTAACCCTCTCTA
>NW_006399864.1:10842201-10869247 GCF_000299155.1 Elephantulus edwardii
GACCATGTGCACTCTTCCTGGATGATACCTTTGACATCCTCCCACAACTCATCTGGTCTTCGCTCATTAGTGTTCAAGGCCTCAAACCTGTTCCTGAGAGGATTCTGAAATTCAGGTGGGATGAAATCAAAGTCATATTTTGGCTCCTGTGGATTTGGTTTAATTTTCCTCGGCTTCAGCTTGAGCTTGCATATGAGTAATTGGTGGTCTGTTCCACAATCAGTCCCCGGGCTAGTTTTCACAGCTGATATTGAGCTTCTCCAGCGGTTCCTTCCACAGATATAATCGATTTGATTCCTATGCATACCATCAGGTGAAGTCCATGTGTATAACCTGCGTTTGCGTCTCTTATAAAATGTATTTGCAATGAATAAGTCATTGATTTTACAAAATTCAATCATTCTATCTCCAGCTTCATTCCTGTCACCAAGCCCATGTTTTCCAACTACTGATTCTTCTTCTTCTCTGTTCCCAACTTTTGCATTCCAGTCACCCATTATTATCAATGCATCTTGACTGCATGTTCGATCCATCTCTGACTGTAAGAGTTGGTAGAAATCATCTATTTCTTCTTCTTTGGCTCTGGTTGTTGGTGCATATATCTGAATGATAGTGGTATTCATTGACTTCCTTGTAAGTGTATGGATATAATCCTGTCACTCACGATGTTGTACTTCAAGATGGATCTAGAAATAACTTTTTTTACTATGAAGGCAACGACATTTTTCCTTGTCTTTTCATCTCCAGAGTAATATATCATGTGAGAACCATGAATGTAGGAAAATTAGAAATTGTTAAGAAAGAAATGAAATGCATAAATATTGACATACTAGGCACTGGAGAGATGAGATGGACTGGCATGGGGCATTTTGAGTCAGACGACCATATGATATATTACTCCGGAGATGAAAAGACAAGGAAAAATGGGGTTACCTAGCTGATAGCTCTTTAAAAAAAACACCTAATGGTGCTGAATTTCCAAGAAATTTAGAGTGGAAAGAACTTGAATAAGACCCCACGCCCATCATCTCTGGAGCCCACCTCACACTTAATGAGCCAGCAAACACATCCTCACAGTTTCTTCTGAAATCAAATACTTGGGGAAAACTATTAAAGACAACAAAATGCATCTATCTGAAGTGGCAATTTAGAAACAATCCAAAATCAATGGCAATAAGGTCACTGGTGGTTAGTGGTGGCTTATGCTGTGGAACAGGTTTCATCAGAGCTCCCAGGCAGAAAAGGAAGACCTGCAACTGAAGGTGAGGCTGGTGCGGTGCTGGCAGCAGCATTTTACTCCTTTGTGGGCAGTAACACCTTGAGTCAGAGGCCAACTCAATGGCAACTAAGCAATCTGACTCTACCTAAAACTTTCACGATGAATCGGCTTATCTGGTCCATCTTTATGCATAAAATTCCATTAAGGCTCTTTCACTGTAACTTAACATGATAAGCCTCGACTTTTAATAAGAGCCGTGCAGCTCTTAAGGCTGCAATTAGCAGGAAGAAAGTGATTCCATTTTTCTGCTTCTATTTCATCTCAGGATTATAAATATAACTAATTAAGATAAAATCACAATAGTCTTTAATAATCTGAAAAGACAACAGTGGTGTTACCTAATAGTTACCTATTGACCTACAACTCATTCCCATTCCCACTACCGAATTTAACATACAAAAAAATGCTCTTGCCAACAAACTCCAATGGTGGACTCGTTCCTTTTACTCCAATATATTTCTTCTACAGACATCAGATTGGGTTTGGAAGCCCTAACTCCAGTCGCACTTCCATTTAATTACTGAGTTTTCCTATCCTGAGTCAATTTAATGATAGCTAAAGACTGAATGAAGTAGTCAAATATTTCTCCCCCCCTGCTGACAAGTACTGCTTTATAGGACAGCCTAAAAGTGCTCAGACGTGAAATGTTTGCTTAAGAATAAACGGGAGGTAAGTTTAGTAGGATACTCACTAGGAACACTCGGAAACAACAAAGAGTCTAGTCAATCAATCCCAAGTGCTGGAGACCTGAGGTCTCATGAAACATGTCATTCAAAGCAGACTTTTTATATCCTTAACCACCATTCTTTCTGAGTCTATTTCTGTCTAACACCAAGGGACTTTAAGAGGACTCCTCTGTGACTACCAGGAATCTCATGATTCTCAGAATATTGTCTAATGTGCAGGTGAATAAAATAGCTTACAGGTACAGTGGTGGGTTCTGGGTCCACTTGGCCAATCTTCCTCTTCACTCCCTGGGGTGGCGGTGGGGGCATGGCTGACTCGTCCAGGTTCGTCCTGCTGGCTTCCATTTCTGACTCCTGGAGGCGGCTTGGCTCTTCCAGAATGGGCTCATCTGAAATTAGTCATAAGAAGAGGAAGCTAAGGTCTTCAATAATCTAGAACCATTTTACTTTTTGATACTAGTACATCAAGATATGGCAAAGGTATTTTTCTAAAAGAAGTAAAATGGAATTTTACCTAAATAAAGATTACCCAGTTTATAACAATACACTTAAAAGTGCAATAAAAATAAAAGTGCAATAAAAATAGCGCAAATCCTACTGTTGGTGAGTCTTTCTGGCAAAAAACAACTGCCCCACTGGCCATCCAAGCTTAAAAGAAACAAACTGCCTTATCTTTCTTCCCTGGAGGGGTCATGGGCTTTAAACAACTTGTCTTTCGGTTAGCACTCAAGCATGTACGAAACCACTGTACCACCAGAGCTCTTTAGAGATGGCAAGAGACCCTAAGAGGACAAATCCGACTTCTGTTATAACGCAGAACAGTCTAACAGACTTGATGTTCAGTCAGTCAGAACCTACTGAAAACAGAAGAATTATTCTCCAAGCTGTGGAGTCACAACACCTATTGCTGACCATCTGGTTAAGATTTTGGAGACTGTAAATCACACTGAAAGCAACTGCTCATCTTTCTTCTGCTATGTTGCTGGTGGATTAGAGCCACCAGAAATGTTGGGTTAGCAGGGCAACTGCCCCAAATCAGAAAGCATTTTAGCCAAACAGGTGCAAAGCATTTTCTTGTCCCAAGACTGAAGCTGTTCACTGCTGGGTGACAGGTGACCCTTTAGCGGTCACAGGAGGAGACTGTCCATCTTCTCCCTGTGGCACAGCTGGGGGATTTGGACTATATGCCTGTGAGCTATCAGGACAGCTCCTTCCCTTTTCCTGATTTCACTTTAGCAATATACAAGTTAATGCCAAGCCAGATCAGGGGACTCCTCCCACAGGACAGACCGATGACATCACGCTGCTGTGGCTGAGCTTGCTGCTCTTCTCGGGGAACTTCGGGATTTTCAAATTCTTTGAGGAATTCATCCAAATTATCAGCCTCTCCTCCTTTCCTCCTTTTTCGAAGGTCTTCTGGTACAAGTGGTGTAAGACAGCGTGTAAACAGCTAGAGGAAAAAGAAAAATTTTTATTAATTAAAAGACCCCCTCCCCCCCCAAAAAATCACTTAACTGGAAACCCACCATTTGCACTTTCCATTAAGTATGTTTTTATAAATACAGGCAGAATCATCACAAATAGGACTTAGAATAGTTTCAGTCACACTTCAAGTCTATCTTAATGATTTACATGTGGTCTTCAAATTCTAACTACTGCAATTTTAGCCAAATTTAAAATAAAGAAATGAAAAATTTTAGTCCCATAACGCACCAGGACTTTTAATTTATCTACCTGCAGTTCACGTTCACATCATGTAGTTAAAAGTCAACTCAACTGGAATATTACAATTCATACTTTTCCCACTTATAACTATGATAATCTTAACTATAATTTCAAAGGTTGCACACTATTCTGGGATGATTTTATAACTTTTTAATGTAAGAATTCTCTATTTTTTAATACGGGCATTATTTATTTTATGAAATCCCCATTACTATAAATATAGAAGAAATATTGTCATATAACAGTCTTTCCTACATTTGAAATTACTTTGTTTGGGGAGTAGAAAGTCCTTAAAAAATAGAATATATTCCAAAGCAGCAAGTTGTGGTGAACTACACCTTCCTGGAAGGACTTCGAAAGGCCTTCCAAACAATTACAAGCTGTCGCCCTTCCAGGAAGGTGTAGTTGACCAAAACTTAGTGCTGTGGAATATATTCTATTTAGAACTTGATATGATAATGTTTTTATACATATTCAAGCTTTAGCTAAAACAACCATCTAACTGCACTGCTTTACTCATCACTCTTCTAAAACTTATTCTCGATCACTTGGAATCCAAAGACAGCCAGAAAAGTACTTTCAAAGAAAGTATTACTCTTAGAGTCAGTGTTCCTTTATTGTAGGGGGAAAAAGAGAAGCTCATTTGACATGCACCAAATTACATCAGAAAATCAAAGACTTAATACTTTATTATAAGAGGTTGATGAGCAAGAACAAGTATTAAGAACTTCAGGGGTATTTTTAAATACAAAGAGAATGAATTCTTTATTTCTAGAAATGTTAAGTGGAACGTATCATTATATTTAAAAACAGTACAGCAATGTGTAGTCTTTACAAGAATATAGCAACCATTTAACGGTAAGATTATGCTCACACACTGATTTTTTAAAAAAAGGAATCTGAGGTAAAGTTGAAAACAACAAAAAAGTATCCCATTTTTACCTTCAGTAGTCTATTATTCCATAAAGGCTGAGCAGGTAATGAGAAAAGTTTTTCCACTCCACCTGTCTCCTTCCACATCATTAGTTTCTTGGTGGGTGGGGCCAGATCCAAAGTTGTAACAATATCAGAATAATCACTAAGTTGGGCTCTAATGGTCTTGCTATCCAACTCCTTGACACTGTCAACAATAAGCTTTCTCTTCCTCTTAGCTTTTGTTTCTTTGACTGGAATGATAGAGAAGAAAAAAAAAAGCAGGAAAAGGTTATTTTCCTGAGGCCACACCTCCTGGTTCTAGTGCAGTAGTTAAGCACTAAAGCAAAGTGGTTTGAAGCTACCAGCTGCTCTGAGAAACAAAGACGTTTAGTTTTGTAAGATAGTTCTACTCTATCTTTCATGATCACTATCAGTCAGCATTAACACAACAGTAAAACCCTCCCAAAAATCCTCAGTATTAAATATCTGTTAGTCATCAAATCTCCTGATTTTCTAGATACAAACTCTAGAGAAGTTTATACAGCTAAGCTGAAAAGTTCAGAACCAAAAGGGATCTGTTTCATAAACTGTTTTCTAAGTACCAATTAAACAAGGGCTGGAACATACCAGACACATGTAAAAAAAATATTACAAGTGCTGAAGTTTAGATACTCTCATGCAAAATGAAGCCAGTACATTTTGCTCCTAGAGCTTTATATTCCACACATCAAATCTATCATACTTGATTCAGACGTGGGCTCAAGTCCTCAGTTCTGCCATTTAAAGCTGTGTGAACATCAATCAAAGCTATTTTCACACTGCTTAAGTTTGGCTAATCACCCATACGCAGGTGATGTAAAATACTTAGAATTCTGCCCAGTATTAAGTCCTATAATATATTCATAATCATTATTTACTTCTACTAAAAAAAATTTTAACAAATGGTGCTGCACTAGCAGCCTCAGTGAGTGAAACAGGCCACGACCAGTAATACAAGCCTAGAAGTCGATGTGAGATGCCTATTTATGAATTTCTAATCCTTACCACAACCTTACAAAGTAGGCAGCCTTATTTTTCTTAGGTTTTGTTTTTTATAAAAGCCCACAGAGTTAAAAAAAAAACACCTCTGAAAATGTGATTCTATTAGACATATTACACTTTATGTTACACATTTCAAGTGCATAAAAATTTGAAAGATAAATAACAGATGTAACACAAAGATGGTCTCTCTCCAACTGCTCTTCTGCAGGTGCGAGTTCTAACACCTGGAAGAAGTACACATCTTAAGTTCTGACACTGCTCACCAAAGGAAGCCTATCCCATTTTAAACACCTCACAACACCATACCCTGTTTTACAGGTCTCTTTAATACTTGTTACTAACATCCATATTGTTCTAATTAGCATTAAAGATCCACAAAGACTGGAATTTGTTCACTATTAATACTAAGTTTAGAACCTTCAATAGTCACCACAAAACACTTCTCGGTTTCTCCAGACTACAACTCAACTTTATAGAGCTAGAACTTGTGGGAGAGAAGTGACTGTTTTTGTGTACTGTCGAGTCAGAATCTCTCATGGCTGACGCACCAGTGGGTTTTCAGAGGCAGTAAACTGTACAGGCGTAAAGTACCCGTTTTCCTCCCTTGGAGCAGCTGGTAGCGTCACACTGCAGGCCTTCAGGCTGACAGCAGTTCTTTACCACGAGGCTTCCTAAGTATAAAAGTGATCAGTTCACACTCTCAGGCTTTATTAGTAAAAACAAATAAAAAACACAGTCCTTTAATATTCTCTGAGAGAGTAAGAGAGATAAAGATCACAGTAAATTATAAAATAGCAGAAAGATTGTTTTATGCTTTTGTATTTCACACCAACTTAGATATTTCCACAAGCTACTCAAAAATTAAAATGAAACCAAGATCTTACAAATGACTGTGACAAAGCAGAAATCAGCTTTGTTTTCCAAAATGACATCAGATTACAGTGCTCTCAGCTCTATACATGGAAAAATTTGCTTACCAGTGATGTCAATAGGTTCCAAAGCAAATGCTTCTTCCTCATTTGGAACCAGTGTTGTCTGATCCGTCATCGTTGGCATTGGTTCAACAGGATCCACAGAATCAGGACTATCTGGCCCACCCACTACAATAGCAGAAATATGGTCACTAAATGCTTGGTAAGAGATGTCCTGTAACTGGAGGGAAGGGGGGGAGCGGTGGGGAATTATCTACAAACTAGAAAGAAAACCCTCCAAAGTTGAAATCATGGGCTAAAAAGGGGAGAAAGTAATATAGCGTTGCACACATAAAACTAGTAATCAATCATAAACAAAGTTTTACAGGCTCTTTTAGATCATAGAAAAATAAAATTCTTTAGTCCTAGGATTCTGTTAAATACTTTCCATACAAGGATCCCAGGTATTATCCAGCAGTAACTGCTTACTTGACACGTTATCATCCTCGTCCATGTCATCATGGGTGGGCTGCTCTGGCAACATTACCCCTGTCTCAGAGAGAGCAGGGGGATCATCAAATATACCGCCATCATTATTACTAATAAGTTTGTCATCTGAAATAGGAAAATTTCAGTTACAATGTGAAAAACAAATACTAAAAATAAAATTATGTTAAAATGGATTAAATTTATATCTGTGCATTCATTTTTTATCAGTTTCTTCTCAAAGTATACATTTAGATTTAAAATTAGTACCTTTTCAGTTTACATACTATTAACATGGACCTAAAAAAACACCAAAATCAAGTATGGATGTAACCTTTTAAAGGCTTTAATTTCACAAAAAATTAACTAGTTGGTCATGTTACTTACATATGTACCTAGGTACCTGCTCAAGATGCAGAATTAGCAATTGCTCCAGATTATAACCAGAGAATAAATTATATACATTCTCAGGGACCACATCCTTCTCTAACATTAAAAAGCTACTATCCAACTATTTCGCACATTAGTGATTTTTGTCTGGAAGAAATAATTACTGTGGTGCTATGTGAGTGTAAAAGCTGGCTACTGATGGTCAAGGCTGCATCAACTGTCACAGCCTAACTTGTCAGTGGTTTACAGGTAATGGAGTCATTTTGTGATCTGATGTAGTCATCTTTCCACTTTTGTATAATGTCAATTTTTGCACAATGATCTGGTGTTTGGAACTTAACCATGCTAGTAAACAAACAGATGTGTATCAGGTGTTTGCTTTACCTAAGATGCCACCATCATTTCCTTCTCCAAAATTGTCATCCTTATATTGGTCTTCATATTCTAAATGGTTAATTTTCTCATTCAGGTTGCTAGTGCTTTGCTCAGGCTCAAGTAAGAGGTTAGAAGCACTGGTGCTTACTAACATGTCGTCATCCTCAAAAGCACTGCCTTCTCTCATGATCTCACGGTCATCCATTCCAAAGTCACCTGAACAAGATGTAGTAAGTTAGATGCTGAAAAGGTCAGAACCATCACTGTTACAAAAGAACACCACTCATTCTGTATTATGTCACACTTCTTTAGTAAATCCTGTTTACCTTTGAATGTAAATACATTTAGATTTCATATGAACTCTTCAATATCTAAATTTTGTAAACTTAACTGATACTCAATTTAGAAATGCCAACTTTTATTCTAAATGTCAAGCAAAACGTGTGTGTGTGTATATAAAAACATAAAACTCAAACTCACTGCCACTGAGTTGGAACGGCTCACAGATGACTTTCCAATGTGTTTTCAGGGACTAAATTGTGTAGAAGACTGCCCATCTTTTCTCCCATCGAGCAGTTAATGGACTCGAACCACCTGGTTTCAGGCTGGCAACACAACTTCTTACCCACGTACCATTAAAATTCAGTTAAACATTACTAAGGGTTTTTTACCAAGAAAAGAATTTGGCTCCTTTTGAAAACCTCATTTCCACATTGAGATTCTGAACACCAATTAATATTCACATTCTATCGTTATATACAGGAAGCATAGAGGGTTCAGTGTAAGCGGGGTCTGTGGATAAAATTGACACTATACTTGCAGTAGAATAAATTCTTTCTTTGATGGAAATGCATCAGATAAAATGTTAATTCTTCCCATCAGTACAAAATGTAATGTTTTGTTTTCTTTTTGAACTTGCCAGAAATAGTTTTAATATAATAAATGGTTAACAATTACATCTCTATTACCAAAATCATTTTCTTGTAGAATACTGATGTTCCCAACTTCTTCTCTCATGGTTATCTCTTCCACTCTACTCTGGTTCAGGCTGAACTGCTGGGCCACATCAATGTCACTTTAAAGAAAGTTAAAAATATATTTTAATCTAAGTCTCAAGTCTCACTATAATGTATTTTTAACACGTTGCCACAAATGATGGTAATACATCGAAAAAAAATGTGTTTCCAAGCACAGTTGCCAATTTAAAAGTGTGCAGCAACTTTTAAATTGTGTTAAGGGGAAAATATTCTTATCTTTATTAACAAAAAAAAGAAAACACAAAGAATCCTCAAAAGTTTAAGAGTTCAAATATATTAATAATAAATAAATTTCAATACAGTACAAGAATCTGCCCTGTGCCGGGAAGTTAACTTAATTTGTACTTTAGCTCATCTAATATATTATCAATGATAGGCAATAAAAATATACTTAAATTACCACATAAAGTTACATGGAGCATGGAGGAAAAATTCAGAGATGCATGAGCTAAATATTTATAGTACATGGATTTTCACTAGGACTCTGCAACTTACAGGTTGAATAAATGCTACAAAGTCATCTAGCTTTTTAAAAACTATTGGCCAAATCCAAACTGTACCAGTGTAAAACAACTAGCTTTGTTCAATAAATGAGAAGGAACAAAACATTAAGAGGCAGGATACTACGAACTCTTGAAAGGGACTGCTTAGGAAAATCAACCAAATGTGTGTAGACTCTGTTCAGATCCTGATTCAAACAAAACTATTTATCAAAGGGAGCTCTGGTGGCCTAGTGGCGAGAAACTGCGCTGCAATCCTGAAGGACCGTGGTTTGAATATACCAGATGCTGTGCTGGAAAAGGGGAGGAAATCTCCTGTAGAGTTGGATCTGACGCGACAGCATTGGGGGGGACAAAACCAAACCAATACAACAACTCCACCAAACTATGAATATAACATCATTGTTCCTTTTCCTTTAAAAAAAAAAACACAACAACAACAAAAAACAGCCCAACAAAAACTACGTTATCAATTGTTGACTGCTTTCAAGTTGGGCAGGACTCATACTGAGCGGTATATTAAGAATTAGCATTAACTTTTAAAAACGTGGTATATATTACCGTTATGTTTTAAAAAGTAAAAAAAAAAATGTAAAAAAAAATTCCTTAGCTCTAAAGAGAAACACTAAAATAATCATAAATGAAAAAACTGTGATCTGCTTTAAAATAAAAGTGGGAGTGGGATGGACCGATGAAAACAGGTGAAATAAAATTAGCCAAATATAGGTAATTATAGTAGCTAAATGATGGGTATGTGAGTTTCATTATATCAACACTCTACTTTTTAGTTATTTTGAAAATGACCATGATAAAAATACAGCAAAACAAAAAACCAAGGTGTGTAGATAATGACTAGAGTAATACACATAAAAAAATAGGTTACAGAAATCTACTCTGATTATTAGGAGGCAAGGGATTATTTCAAAATGGAGATGTTATAACATCACAGCACTCTGGCTATCATGGCTATCTCTGTACAACTTGTTCCTCTGAAACATGTGTCCTAGCAATGAACCCTTCTTGTTCTTAATGCAAATTTAACATGTTTACTTATAAAAAGAACATAGCCCAGTACATCAACAGAGAACATAGCATGGGAGAGACTAGAGAGCATTATGCTGAATGAACTAACTCAATCTCATAAGGACAAATACTAAGATCATTACTGTAAAATTAGAAGGGTATCTGGTAAAATGTGTATGAAGGTTCAATGGGGGAAGGGTAGGGAATAGAGCAGTGAGAAAGGGCAAGGGAGAATTTACAGGGTGACACAATTTGGTGAACAGAAGGAAAGGGTAGAAGACATGGGAAAGATACAGTGAAGTCGTCAAAAGATGGGGTGATAGTGGAAGCGATTCAATGGTAATTTTCTAAAACAAAATGTATGGAAATGAGTGTATGAAATAATGTGAATGAAGGAACGTATGAGAAACAATACAAATGAATTTTATATGAAACTATCAGAAAAAGAAATAAATTAATAAAATGAGAGGAAAAAAAGAACCTAGCAAAAAAGAAAAAAAAAAAAGATAACTTGGCCAAGACTATCAGACTTTAATATATATTAAGTATATAGGACAGAGGTGCATTTGTACAATTCTAACTTAAAAAACATCAAGTCATAGTTCAAGTTCAGGTACAGCCTTATGTAAAGCACACAGCTGAACAGCTGTTCAATTTATACAAGCTTTGGTCTAAGTAAGTGTATCATATCTTATTAAAATTGACATCTACATGTTACTCTCAACATTTTCTATGTCACGTAATATTTATAAACCAGTCTAAATAAAAGCATATACATTTAAGTTACATGCTAACTCAAAGTCAAAACATTCTAAAAAATGCATACACTTAGAAGCCAATAATGTCTTGTCTTAGACCAAGGCAAGAATTCAGAGGGGTGGGGGGGAGAGAGAGGCAGACACACATACTCTAAGTCAGGAAGTGGCTGATCAAAGTCATGAAATTCTTCAGGCAAGGTAATGGCATTATATGCTGCCTCCCGATTTTCCTCAGGCAGATCAACAACACCTGAAAAAGAGATGTTAAGTTTAACGCTAAGCATTAATATTTAAATCCACCACAGAAAAAAAAAAAATAAATCCACCACAGACTGATTAAGGGTCAAAAGAAGGCAAAGTCAGTGTGATTTCTTAATCCTGTAAAAGAGGTGATGATACATTCAGAATACCCAGAAGCACAAATACTTCTGTTCCTATATATGTTATTCAATTTGCTTTATCAAAAAAGGTAAACGCACAAATAATTATATATTAAGCTGATACAGCTTTTAAAATGTTCATGCCAGTGAGCTCTGGTTGTTTAGTGTCAAGAAGCTGCAGTACAATCCCAGAGGTGCGCAGTCTGAATCCACCAGATGCTCTGCTGAAGGGACAATCTCCTCCAGTACTAGTCAGATCTGATTCGATGGTATACATACCAAAAAAAAAAAAAAGTAAAAATTAAAAAAATAAATAAAATGTTCATGCCAACAAATGGTTTTCTTAAGAAAACATAAAAAACTTAGGGAGCCCTGGTGGCTTAGTAGCAAGAAGCTGCATGCAATCCCAGAGGTATGTTGTTTGAATCCACCAGATGATGCTCTGCTAGAGAAAGAGGCGCAATCTCCTCCTCTACCAGTCAGTCAGATGTGATTTGACCGTACACATAACACAAAAAATACTAAAATAAAATAAAATGGGGGTGGGAGCATGAAACTTATTAAAAGGTAATGGAATAATTGCAAAGGTATACCTGAAATGCTAAGGTACTGATGATTTTAGAGTATAATTATGACTAATTTTCCTGTATCTTTAAAAGGGTCTACAGTATCTATTGCATTTGTGCTGCAAATTTTCTCTCAAATTACACACACAAAAAAGCATACAAAAACAAGCACTTAAGCGGGGGTGGAGTTAAGATCCTACCTACAATAGAATGAAACACTGAAAGAGGATGAACAACAACAATAAAAGTTATGTTCCACAATTCCAGAGGCAGGAGAAACAGAAGTAGAGTGAATTTCCTGTTTTTGCAGTTTTCCATACCAACATGAGAAATGCTACAGTGACAAACAGGCCCAACGATACCTGGTCGAAAAGCCATCTTTATCTTAATAAATGCCTCATTACAGTCTGCAAGGAGATATTTGGCTTTCCTGTGATAAATTCGAACTACTCCCAGCAAGAGATGTCCTGATGTTCGAAGTGCCATCTTTACCTATAAATAAAACAAAATTTATCAAGTCCATAATTTCATAGGGTTAGAGGTATGTGTACTTCAAAGCCTACATTTTTGTGCAATTTATAAGTAGTTTTTAAATATTTTTAAAATGCCTGTTAAATTCCATATGTCTCACCAAACAATAAGCTGAGCAGCAGATCATGAATTAACATGTGCAACAGCTATGAAGTAGAGAAAGTGTTCGATAGCTTATTATGGTATGACCAACTTGAAGCCATAACATCTTAAAAAGGAAGTCTGACTTTGTCTGGGAGATGACTATTCTCAGGCTCAGCAGATGATTAACTCAGTTTTCGGTGTCAATGTGTGTCCTGAGTAACCCAGGACAGCGGAGGAGAAAGTCAAAGTGGTTCTGCAAAAGACTTTCCTAATGAAAGAGTCTCTCTCTCCTTTCCGGTGTGGTAAGCAGGGAGAGCCTGGGAGCTGCCTGTAGTTACTGTGTTACCCTAAGACCAAAATCTGAAGTTAAACCAAGAGCTAAGAAAGGGAAGCTCCTGGATGTCATCAAGCTTTAAAACTGTATTTGTAGTTTATGGAACTTGAAGGCATAGTAAGGACCTCAAGCTATTTCTACTATTTATAGCCACACCACAAGAACAGCAAAAATTAGGATATTTACTGGTAAAATTTCGTATAGAGTGATACATGAAATTGTAGCAACATGCTTATCTGATGCTAAACCCTTAAAGTAATTCACAAGTCAAACATTCTTCCTACGAAAATAACATTACTGACAAAGTTTTGGGGGAGAGAATGCCAAAATTCACATGGACTGAACCTTCACCTAAGAAAGGAGGGCAAAAATCTCTGCGTGTTAATCTTCTTGTCAGGAATTAGAAACTTTCCAAGAGTGGTGTCCAGTCATGAGAACTGATATGGAATATAAACCAACCCCTTTAAGCATGATGCCCAGCTGAGTTTGAATCTTAATAGTGCTACACAAAGGGTAGAATTTCCTGTAAGTTTTGCCTGGTTGAAATCTTTAAGGAAACAAATGACAAAGTATTCTCTCCACAAGCCTTCTTCCTGGGTTAGTGTAGTTTAGAGCTTAGATCTAATAAAGAAGATATCATATATTCAGGGAAAGTTCTGTACAGGGTGTCACTCAGTGGCTTTTCCAGTTAGAAGTCAAGGAAGCGGAGGGCAAGGGAGATAGCATGTGTATATATATGCCATGTATGTATGTAAATAAATGCATGCACGTCTATAATATAAATGCTTAAGCTACTTTAGCTGAGCTTCAAGTTTGTTTTCAGAGAATTTTTTAAAAAATTAAAATTCCTTGGGAGTAAATCTAACCAGAAGCACAAAGGATCCATTCAAAGAAAATTACAAAACATTACTACAAGAAACAAAGAGAGACCTGGAGAAATGGAAGAATATCCCTTGGTCATGGATAGAAGACTCAATATTGTGAAAATGACAATACTACCAAAGGCAATCTACACGTTCAATGCAATCCCAATACAAAGAAATACCAATTCCATTCTTCAATGAGATGGAAAAGGCAATCTCCAGTTTCATTTGGAATGGAAAGAGGCCCAGAATAAGCAAAGCACTCCTTAAAAAAAGAAACAAGGTAGGAGGCATCTCACTCCCTGACTTCAAAGCCTACTACACTGCCGTGGTAGTGAAGACAGAGTGGTACTGATACAATGACAGACACACAGATCAATGGAATAGAACTGAGAACCCAGAAATCAGCCCATCTACCCTACAGTAAATGATTTTTGACAAGGATATGAAATCAGTTAAGTGAGAAACAACAGCCTTTTTAACAAATGTTGCAAAATCATCTGCAGAAAACTCAAACAAGACCTACACCTCACACCATACACAAAAATTAACTCAAAGTGGATCAAGGACCTAGGACTAAAACCAAGGACTACAAACTTCATTAGAGAAAAGTTTGGGAGAACCCTAAAACCACTAATCCACAACTTGAAAACAGTCTTTCAAGCTTTCAAAAAAATCCCTACAACCAGGAGAGGATGAAATAGATGAATGGGACCTTCTAAGAATCAAATCCCTATGCACATCCAAAAACTTCTCCAACAGAGTAAAAAAGAGAAGCCACAAACTGGGGGGAAAAAAAATTGGTATAACATGTCTGATTGATAAGTGACTTATATCTAAAATGTATAAAATACTCAAGCACCACAACAAGATAAGGTAAATAAAGGTACAGCATATGAACAGACACTTAAAGAAGACAGACAGCAAATACATGAAGAAATGTTTAAAATTTCTAGCTCTAACAAGAGAGATGTAAATCAAAACAACTATTGAGAAATCATCTCATCCCAGTAAGAATAGCAAAATTTAACAGGAACAGCAAACAAGAAATGCTGAAGAGGTTGTGGAGAAACTGGACCCTCATGCACTGTTGGTGGGAGTGTAAAATGGTGCAACCACTGTGGAAGGCGGTGCTTTCTCAAAAAGTTGCAAACAGAAATACCATTTAACCCAGCAATTCCACTACTGGGAATATACCCTAAAGAAACCAGAAGTGCCACCCAAGCAAATTTACTGCCGCTTTGTTCATAATAGCAAAGAGTTGGAAACAGCCCAAGTGCCCATCAACAAACGAATGGATAGAGAAGCTGTGGTATATTCACACAACGGAATACTATGCAACATTGAAAAACAAGGAACTGATGTAATTATCATACAAAATGGACAACCCTGGAGGACATTATGCTGAGAGAAATATCTGTGACAGAAAAGACAAACACTGTAGAATGCCACTGTCATAGAACAGGATTGATATGGGGGTTGGGGGAAAACTAAGAAAAGAGAGGATAAATAATGTACACAGCACTGAAACAGATGAGATACATAAAAGGAACTTTAGGTATTATTGGCATGAATAAGATTTGCATAGTAAAGAGGTGCTAGGGGGACTATGGAAACAGTGTAACAATGAAGTCATTTTTTTCCCAAAGAAAAAAGCAAACTGGTGGGAGGAGGAGGAACAAGACAGGAAATGTGTAACAATGAATGAATGGAAATTAAAAAAAAAAAAAAAAGTTAAAACCTGTTAATAATAAGGTATACATTTTCTTAAAAAAATTAAATTCCACAAATAAGTGATAATCTGGCACAATGCAGCTGTTAAAAATGGCGACAGAGCTGCAAAAAGAATTCTCTCTAAAAGCAGCCTTGTTAAGAAAACAATATAATGCAGCAACTGTGTACAGACACAAAAAAATAAAAAAAAATTATGTGCATAATATAAGCCTATTTTAAAAGGGCACACAGCAAGATAACAATCAGGCTCCCCAAGCAGTGTGATTACAGATCATTTTTTCGTATTATTTTGTGTAAAAGCTTTTCAAATTAGCATGAGCTTCAAAAGATGGTACTAATGCTTTCAGTACTAAATTTTGTCAGTTATAACTCTCAAACTAGCAAATTCCATACACAAATGAAAGCTTTACAGTTCAATCTAATTCCGAGCAGAAACTTTCATTTCCCCTATTTTTAAACTTTTGTCACACACATTCTCTGAACAATTCTCTGTTCCATCTGCAGTTTCATTCCTCCTTCAGCAGTACATATCTACTCATCTTTTTTTAAAAAAAGTAAGAAAACAACATACCACATCAGTACTACCCTATCAACTGGTGCAAGAGTGGTTCCTAATGCTGGGAGTACAAGTTTGTTCTGGAAGTCTTCAACAATTAAACAATGTATATTTATGTGAATAAGGGACCAAAACACAATTTTACATATACACATATAAAATATGGAAGCTACATTTAATAACTACTCTCCTTTGACACTGTTGTTTGGTGCCAATGAGATAAGTAAACTCATGGTGACCCTGTCTCTACCCAATTCTGTGCCAAACTGCAATCCCTGTCTCTATCCATCTTGTTGATGGTCATCCTCTCTTAAACTGACCCTTCATCTTTCTAAGCACTATGTCCCTTTCCAAAGAATAGCCTTTCCTAGGCAACATGCATGAAGTATGAGATGAAGTAGACTTGTCTCCTATGAGCACTTTGGCTGACTTTTCCCCAAGACTTATCTGTTGTTTTTTAATACTTGAAATAAGAATGCTATTTTTCTAATAAAATGGCAACTAAATCTGTTTTAAAAGTCCTTTCTGAGCAAAAATAACCCACAAACCTGTTACTTTAAATTACATTATTTGTGGAATACATCAACATCAACAATCAACACTCTTGGCACCAGCTGTAAGGAAATGAGAAGATTAATCGGACTGGAAAATACAAAGTCAGGGACCTCTCCAGAGTAATGGAAAGCAGTGATGTCAGTCTAGAGACTAAGGTGTACCTAATCTAGGTCATGGTCTTATTAATTGCTATACATCTGAAAGCTGGACAATAACCAAGGATGACAGAAGAATAATTAATGCCTTTGAGTTGTGGTCCTGGAGAAGAGTTTTGAACATACCCTGGACTGCCAAAAGAGAACAAAGACTGTCTAGAAGAGGGTGAAACCAAGCTGCTCCCTGGAGGTAAGAATTTTGAAGATCCATCTCACATACTTTGGGCACATGGTCAGGAGGGACCTTATCCTTGCAGGACATCGAAATCTGCTTGAAAGGGTAGAGGGACAGCGCAGGAGAGGAAGACCGTAGATGAGACGGATTATAAAGTAACTGGGGTAATGCAGGTAGGTGTGTCAGTCAGTGAGACTGGTTCAGAATAGAGCAGGCTTCAGAGCTGTTGTGCATAGGGTTGTCATGAGTCGCAGGTGACTTGACAGCACATAACAACCACATTTGTGAAATCCAAGCCTGGAAGCCACTGTTTCAGAATAGTTTCAGAGGATGTCAATAAAAGGTCCTCTGGGAACACAGCCATAAGTAATGCAGAGACAGACATTTATGGAGCTTCCATTTCAGTAGGAGACAGCAGCTAAGTCAGGGAGCAAATACCTAGGATATGAATGTTTCTGAGAAAAGACAAAGGGGGTGCAAAAGTTCTGAGGTGGGGAAAACGCTTGGCGTCTCCAAGAACCAGCAAGCAGGACTAAGATGCTCAAGTGGAATTAGACTTCCTGGGGGGACAGAGATAACACCTGCTCTTAAATACCTCCCTAGATTTAAGGAAGTTCTTTGCAGAGACAGCGCCTGTATATTTGTAGGGTTTTTTTCCTCCTAAAGATAGCCCTTTCTCTGCATTCTGCGAGTCATTTTAAGGAATTATTAGACCTAAGAAAAATGAGGAGTCATAAAGCAGACCAGGAAAGGAGGCTGAGATTTCCAGGGAAGGCAGCTGAGCCTGGAGTAGGATGTGCTATACACTAATCTGGCATCAGAGCTGGGAGATCTTAGGTCTCCCTGGGCTGGTTCATCACTAATTTACAGGCATCTTCCTACACTGAATATTCCACATATTTCTAAATTAAGAAAATATACACACGTAGGCAAATCACATTTAGTGTGCTGAAGAAACATATTAGGGGCAAGTATGTCCACAATAAACGTAGATGCCTACTAAAAAGCTATTGTATAGAGTTCCATTTTTCATATTAGTAAACAGTTGACAAAGTGTATAAAAATAATGGCATCAAACATACCTTCGGTGAGATGATACTCTCCACACTGCTCTCTAAATTACACTCGAACACATGGGCTTTGGTTAGTTTCTTATCCCAATGGGCCGCCAGCCAAATTTTGGCCAGAGGCCCTCTTTTACTGAGAACAAAATGTGCGTAGAACATTGTTCTGGTTGACTATAAGAAGACAGGAAGAACCTGAAGGGTAGAAAAGTTAAAGTAGTACATGAGAATCAAAACAGTTACTGAGACATGCAATAAAATATATATTTTTTTAAAGTTCCTAATTTTAACTTTGCAAGTACAAAATAAAAGACTAAAATATTGTGAGCGGAAGAGAAAATGGACAGGAGTCAAATCAGAAATGGTTGATATCTTACCAAAAATAAAAGCCCAGGGTTGGTCCCACCCCCACCACCCCACCCGCTTAAACTGTGGACAGAAAGATCTTATTTTCCCAGTTTCTACAATTTCATTCAAAATTGAGTATGTACTATATGCCAAGCATTTTATAGATGGTAACTTATAAAACTTGAGACTTAAAAATAGGTGAACTCATCAACTTTTAATTTAAACACTAAGCCCAGGACAATGATAAACTGTTGCTACCCAGTTAATTCTGCCTCACAGCAAACCCACAGAACTGAGCAGAGCCGCCTCGCAGGGTTTCCACAACTGTCATCTTAGGGTTACAGATTTCTCCTGTATGGTGGGTTAAATCATTAACCTTAGCTGTCAAGTAATTAACATCGGGGCTAGCAGAGCTCCACTAAAAGGATACATTTGAAAATTCATCTATGACACAAAAACCAGCCTTATTATAAACACAGTATTGATACTTTTCTCCCCATCAAGTCAGTGTATCAATACATTAGAAAAGGCACCTTGGGGGACGGAGGGGAAAGGCATCTTGTGAAGTCCTGTTTGGAGAAAATATATTAACTTGGGAAGCTGGTATTTCTTTTAACACTATTGAACTCCCCTTTTCCTAGATTAGGTTGGCAGCACAACTCCTTACCTAATAGGGCATCAGAGCTAGTCCCCTGGATCAGGGGCCCTGGTGGTAGAGGGCACTGTATGTTGGGCTGCTAAATGAAAAGGTTCCTGATTCTCTCTGTGAGAGAAGGAGCGGTCTGCTCCCATGGTGACTGACAGCCGTGCAAACTGCATGGAAGAGCTTCACCATGAGACAGAATTGGCTCACTGGCAGTGGATGAATTTCATAAACTCAAACAAATCTATTTTTTAAAGTTAATTTCTTTTAGAAAAAAATCATGAGTACAGTAAGACATGAAGCATCCTTTTTCAACAGCATATGAATTTGCAAAAAGTTTTTTAAGAATCTTTTTCATCTTGAAAGAAATATAATCCACAAGAAGCTGCCAAAGGAACACAGTCCCATGTATCCTTAGTTTCTTTCAAAGGTAACATCTGATACAGTGACACAATTTCAAACTGGAATATTGACACAACATGTGTAATTCTATTTTAGCACAAGTATAGATTTAATAACCATCAGGAGTGGCATCCACTTCCTAAACAACAGGCCTCTGGAAACTCTATGAACTTTGCTAAATGTCCACAGTTACAGAAAGGTTTCAGGCCTTTTGTCCATAGGGACACTATGAGTCATGCTTGACTCCAAGGCAGTCAACAAAAACAAGAAATATTATCAAAATAGAGAAATGCTCAATCAATCACAAAGTTCTCTCTCACAACTCTGTCTTTATTTAATTTTTGTCATTTAAAAATGGAATAATACTGACTTTTGGAATGGATTATCTGCATTCAGCATGACTACTGAAATCAATCCAAACTGATTTGTGTACCAATAGTTTGTGCCTTTTTATTGCTGGAGAGTGTTCCATGACGTGGTTATAATGCAGTACATTTAGTAATTCACCACTGGGTTATTACAAATAAAGTTATCATGAGTATTATTTATAGACTGCTGGTGAATATATGTTTTTTGGGGTATTTTTTCCGTTTATCTGGGATAAATACTGAGAAAGTGTGTCTACTGGGGTATAATAAAAGTATATTTGGTTTTAACAAAAGCTTCAAGTTAAATCCTGTATATATTTAAAAACATATATATGACCAAGACTATTATGAATTTTATATAAAAAGACAAAACAGTAGAATGGCTACAGCTTCTTTTAGCTTAATAAAGTGATAGAACTTAATCTATTCATATATGCAAATGATTTTTTACAAAGGTCTAAAGGCAATTCAAAGAAGGACTGTATTCTCTACAAATGGTATCAGTGGAATTAGAGATTAACAGACCATAAAAAAGAACATCAATGTCACACTTTATAGTAAAATTAACTCCAAATAGATTACCAATATAAATGTAAACTGGAAAGCTATAAACTCAGGGGAAAGCCCAACCCAACAAACAAAAAAACCCTTCAGAACCACCTGCCAGGATGAGGCGCATGTTCATGGACTCTAGATGAGGGAAGGCTGGACAGATGCAGCCCTGCAAAGAATGTGTGGCCCACAGATGCGAAAAGACTTTCCTCGACAACCATCATGAGAGTGAGTCTTTCCATGGAACTTTCTCTCAGTGCAGTCATGAGCCGGAAGAGCTCATAGCTGACCCTCCTCCAGTGGGGTTTCAGAGGCTGTAGGAGAATGTCCATTTTCCTCCTGCAGAGAAGCTATCCAACTGGAACCACCTACCATTGTACAAGGACCTATTCACAAGGCCATCAGAACTCTCAATACCTAAAACCGACAACCTGAATCTGGCCTTCTACGCCCTAAGACAATGTTTGTTAAAGACTCATGGTCTCACTTTACAGCAGCACGAGAGAAAGAAGATACTGACATTCTGGTTAGTCTCGAATTAACTCCTCTGTCACTCCAACTCACTACAAACAAAAAAAGTGGCATTACTGCCGACAAGGACACAGAAACGCTATTCTTTCATCTATTACTGGTGCAAATACAAGGTTTTTTCCTCCCTAGCTTTCAATGTTAAGATTCAGGGTAAATAAATTTTTCTAAAATAAGAACGTTACTTATGTTGTACTTTTTAATTAAAAACTTTACTCACTCTTTCCAATGTTGTATTAAAAAAACCGTACTATTTAAACATATCACAGGCAAGGAATTTCATGCTTGTCAAAAACATCTTGGAGAATGAGAGGCAATGTTGCAAATCTAGCACAGTCCTGCTGTCTCCATTTTACATCACTTAATGGCAAATGGTTCTGAAAGTCTCATTTTTGGACCCAAATGCTTTCAAACAAATGCCAAAGCCCCAGGCTCTGCAAAGCCTAAACAAGGTGGCCTTATGTTGACCAATGTAGAACTCCACCTCCTAGGGTCTTCACAATGACAATAAGCTTCTAGGCGGACTTGAGTTACCAAATTTTGATCAGCAGTCTAGACTGTTTGGGACAACAAGGGACTCCCTAGCTCTCAGGGCATCACCAACTCACACCAGGGTGACTTCCTCAAAAGAAATTCAAAACAAGATTCACCAATTGCCTAATATAAGGTAAGGCTCTCTGCTGGAGTTGTTTTATGTCATTGAGTTGGAAACAACCCCTAGCTGACAGCCCAGCGGGTTTTCAGAGACAGTAAATCTCAGGGGAGGAGACTGACCATCCTCTTCCTCCCTTGGTGAATTTGAACCACGTGCCTTTGCAATTGAATGCATCCTAAGATAGAAGTATTCAATGTTTTGGTTCTTTTATGCCACTTCTTAGGTGCTGTATAGTCGAGAAGCAACCATGTGAACAAAAGACCTGAACCTCTCCTGTCCTGTGCTATCCTCACTATCTAACACACGTCAGCCACTGTCAATACATCTCACTGAGGGTCTTGCGCTCTTTCATTGACCCCAACCTAACACCGCTCAGTGGATTTTTATACATCAAAATATGCTTTGCACAAGCAAAGGATTTCCTCTGCTGCAGATCAGTGCTTCATTTTAAGCCTTAAAGTGTTAGCACAAAACTTAAGCTGCCCTTGTCATTTCTGAACTGCTGGCCTTTCCGTTAGTAGACAAAGGCTTAATATAAAGCAAACGGGCAGGATTTTATAGACAATCAAACCAGCAGTATGTATGCTCTTAGAAATCTAGCTGTAATGTTAATACACAACAAATTTCAAGTTTCCTGTATGAAAGCAAACAGCTATACTCCAAACATATGAAAAATTCCTTAAAATTTAGCTCCTAAAATTCTCTTTCACATTATTAAATATGGGCTCAATGAACAAGCAAACATGATATAGCAAGTGAAACCATAACTGGCCTAGGTAAAAATTTCTGGAGCTTGAGAAGTTAAAGCTATTGGCACTTCTCAACAGGTGCCAGTAGTTCAAGGCCAGCACTGCAGCTGCTTGTCCCAGCACCATAACGAAATATCCCAGCTATGCAGAGGCATAAGATTCCTAAATAGATGTCTTCTTGGCATGAGGTAGAGTATAATTAAAGCAAAGTGGTGCTAAAATTAATCTGGGAAACAATTAGCAAAGGGAAACAACCATAATAACTGAAGGAAGACAGAAGAACTACCACATGTATCTCTAACAAAAATTTTTTTTAAAAAAGTTCTCTCACTGTTACTTTTTAAAAGAAATTATCTTTAGCATACTTTAGTTAATTCTAAAAGAAAAAGTGCATAATATTTGTAGGTTTTAGAACCTAAGTCTTCTAATTCTTACAAAGATCTTACCAAAAACCCTGCATTTGTACCAGAGCAAGGTTTAGCAATTTCCTGATTTCAGAATCTACTTTTCTAAACCAGCATACAACTTTCCCCCTCAATTGAGGCTAAGAAATAATTGAAGTCTGTTGTGAAATTGCAGAAAAACTGAGAATTCAGAACACATCCAGGAATACAAAACTTTGGAAATTACTTTAGGATCACTCTACAACATCAAAGTAAAATTAAAGTTCACGTTTTGAAGATGAAATCAGTCACTACCAGTATTTCATTCACCTATATGTAAAGTGATCTAGCTTCTTATGCTGCTCGAACAGCAACATCACCAATAGGTGACTTCAACAGAAACCGCCCCCCACCCCCCCTTTTGGCCAGTCTGTCATTATTAAAAGTCAGAGCTGACTCGGACTTACAGACATGCTGTGCACAACGAAATGCTGCACCATCTTTACAATCATTGTCATGTTTGAGCCCGCTGAATCAATCTTTGAGTCTTCTTTTTTGCTGAACCCTTGACAAATCACTATGTCCTTTTCTAGGGAACAGTCTGTCCTGACAATCTGTTCAAAGTATTTGAATAAAAGGAATTCTTGCCATTTTCACTTCTAAGGAACATTCTAGGGAGTTCTGGTGGACTAGAGGTAGGAAACTGTGCTGTAGGTACACGGCTCAAATCCACCACCAGTTCTGCAGAGGAAGGATGGGCAACCTCCTCCTCCTCCGCGATGAACTAACTGCCTCCGAAAACGCTGGAGGGTCAGCTACGGATCCATTCCGATTTGTTGGCACCCAACAAGAACATTCTAGCTGTATGACTGTTTTGCTTTTCTGGCAGTTCACGGTTTGTTTAATATTCTTTCCCAATACCAATAGTCAAATACATTAATTCTTCTGTCTTGCTTATTCAATGCATAGCTTTCAAATCTGTATGAAGTTGAAATACTAAGGCACCCTAGTCCTCAAAGTAATCTCTTAGACTTTAGGAGGCTAGAAGTGAAAAATCAGGACAGTGGCTCTAAGCCTTTGTGCATGCTAGGTGAAAATCTTAGTGTCCTTCACCTTCCAGTCCTACATTCCTTGGTGATTTCCACAAGGTTTTTATATTTCCCTTTTCTGCCCTTCACTATCACTATGCCTAATAGAATGTTTGTAAAGTTCAAAACTAAAGAGTAAAGACACACAAAATCTACAACGCCCTCATTAACATAACAAAGCAAGCTCATAGAAACTACAATTAATTAATAAGCTGGTTGAAAAGAAAGGTAATACACAATAACACATCGTAATTAATCACAATCAATTTTAATCAGTGCTAGGAATTTAAAAATGCCTATGAATGACTGAAATGACAGTATGACTTGCAAACTTTCATGGACATAAAGGCATAAAAATGAGCTGTCTTGCAGACTGACAGTCTTGTAAAGGGTCACCATGACTTAGAGAACTGACCAATGGCAGTGATAGTGTAGTGCTTTTAGGTTAATGGACCTAATTCTCAGGATCAAGGAGGGCAGTTTCTTTCCATAAAGATATACAGCCTTAAACTGACAGAGAATCAACATGAGGTGCAAGGATTCAGATGGCAGTGGGCTTTGGTAGACTGAGTTTAATATTAAGTACTAAGCACTCAGGGTTTTATATGTTAATTACCCTCAGTTATAGAAGGTAAGTGCAGTCTCATTTTACAGTTAACACAAGAGAAAAAGGAACTTTTAAATAACTTGCCAAAGGTTACAAGTATTTAGCAGAAATGGCACTTAAACTTTTAAACACCCTACTATATTGCCATTCCAGTATGGTTTTTAATAGCAGAAAGACTAATAATAACCGGGCTGATCCTAACTCTGTGGCCTTCTAAAAAGTTACACCTGTGTAACAAAATTGAGTTCAGCTTTTAGACAATGACAAATATGCCCTCTGACCTGACTCATAGCTGACCCACCAACAGGTATTCAGAGGCTGTAAATCTTAGGGGAGTAGATATTACATCTTTCTCTCTTGAAGCATCTGGTGGATTCAAATCATGCCTTTCGCTGGCGACACAAAGCCATACCATTAGGCCACCAGAGCTCCCTATAAAGAATACCTTCCTAAAACAGAACTTCTCTAAGACAAATATGTGTAGAACTGCAATCCTTTTAAAATAATAATATAAAAAAATTTCCAAGAGGACTCTTAATTTACAAGCATTTGCATTACATAAATTATTTTGTGTCATACAAAAAAGTGAGTCTGCAGGGAAAATAGAGGCCTGCTCTTTTGTATTGTTTTGATTTTCTAATTTAGGGTGCACATCAGCCACTGAAAGTAAAATCCACTATACTGGGAGTCAAGATGCAACTCTATTAGGGAGCTCTGGTGGCCTCGCAGCAAGAAGCCGCTCGGCAATCCCGAAGGTGGACAGTTCAAATCCACCAGATAATGCTCTGCTGGAGAAGGAGGGGCAATCTGCTCCTGTGCCAGCTAGATCTGACTCCACCTTAAGCAACAAGAAAAGGGAAAAAAGATCCAATTCTAGTTTGCCATTAATTAGCAAGTAAAGTTACATAACCAATGTGGTTCTGATACTTCACTCAGCAAAGACTGCAGCCATCTCTTCAAGCAGTTGAAATGAGGCAGGGGAAGCAGTAAAAGGAGGCACTTCCAACCCTGCAGGGTAGAGGCTCCTTTTGGTTCTAATATTCTCTGACCCGATTTTACACTCAAGACAGTCCTAGGTTCAAATCCAGGACCTTCCTTGTTCTGTAACGGTAAATAAGTTATCTGACACCTGAATCTTAGCTTTCCCCCTCCTTCTTATTAATTTTATTTAAAGTTTACAGAGACTTAGGGTTTCCAGTCACTCACTGCTGCATTTTTCTTCCTACCCACCCTCTCCCCTCCAAGAATCTTAGCTTTTTTTAGCCTATAAAATGGGGATAATGTTAACCAACCAAGGTTATCACACTAGAATGAGAACAGCACACACAGACACAGCGCCCCAGACTGTACATAAACATCAACATTACAATCTCACAGCAACGCAGTCAGCATGAGCACACCTAACAATTCTGATGTGACAACTCAATTCTCTGCTGTCAACTATCCTCAGTCCAGTCGGAACTGACTCACAGCTGACCCTCTACTGGTTTCCACGGCTTCTTTCCTCCTCGGCAATGGTGGGAAAATCATTCTCAACAATCTGAAAATTCTTTAAAGTCCTGTCAAATAGGAACTCATCAAGAAGACTGTCAAGAGTGTTGAAAAATTAGCACATCTTGCTTGAAGTGGAACCCTACGCTGTATTAATGTGTTGCTTTTATAAACGCAAGAAAGTTACTCTACAAGTGTAACTGACTTATCAAAGGCACTATATCCACTCGTTAAGAACTGTCACGCCAACAATCTACGGGATTTTATCAATGGCTAGGACACAGATCTGTAGCAATGGTCTCTTAAAAAGTTCTTTTAGATACTGAATAACTCTACCCCTTCATGGACAGCTTCTCTAGCCCAAATTCTGCAGACTCGCAATGTGCAAGAGCATTTTACATTCATTTTTCCCAAACTCTTGATTTCCTGGCCCGCTGGAAAGAGATTCTACTCAGCAGTATAACGAGATCAGCTAGTAATAACTGTAACTTTGCAAACCAAAGCGGCTAAGAAGCACATTCTTTTACCAAGTTGGTTTAAAAGACGCTGGCCCGTTTTTTGATCGCTTAAGACAGGCTGAGGCTGGGTGGGGTTGGGAACCCCAAAATAGCCATGGTGGCCCAGCCAACCCTGCGGCGCGTCCCTCTTTTAAAAGTTAAAGAAAGTGGCTAGGTTTGGCAGCAGGACCCGACAGTGTCACCCAACACGATCCAACGAGATCACCGGCAGAAAAGGGACACCGAGCACTTGTCTGAAACACCCATCTCCTCCCCAAAGCGTCTCCTGAGCACCTTCTATGTCCGATCATTCAAAGTCGGGAAGGGGGAAGAATCGGAAGTCCCTTCCTCGAGCGTGTCCAGCAGTCACGGTCCCCGAGGCGGCAGCAGCATCGCCCGGACGCAGCGCGGATCCCGGGGGGCGCCCCGAGCGCGAGGACCCCGGCCGCCCGCTCGCCCGTCCCGCGTCTTCCCTCCATCAGCCATCTTTACCGCGGAGGCGGCCCGGCGTCCAGAGCGGGCTGGTTCAAACCTCCTGCGCTCCCTCCCCCGGCCGAGCCCGCGGCGCCTCCTCGCGGAGATCGGGGCCGCCCGATGCTGCCGGCCTGGGGC
>NW_006399864.1:10869889-10893714 GCF_000299155.1 Elephantulus edwardii
CGCGAAAACTGAGCAGGCGCACAAAGTGGTTTTCCTACCCCGGGCTCTTGCTTACTTTTCTAGGCTGGCTGGTTGCGATCTGGTGGTGCTTGCCAGTAAACTGAAGACTAACTTAGGCTAGCTGCATTCTGGTGCTGCTTTGAAGAGAGAGAACAAGAGAATTAGATCAGGGTTGAAAGTGTTTCCATAAAGCAAGAAAACAACCTGAAAAAGTTCGGTGGTAGAGAGCAAGATAAGGATGTTGTTCACTGCTGCCTAGTCTGCTCTAAACCCATGGTGACTTAATATATTCAAAGTAGAATAGCATTCAGGTTGTTCAAAGCTGTGCCCTTTCAGAAGCAGATCACCAGCCTTTTCTTCTGTTCTATATCGTGCTTGGGAGGGTGGAGGGACAGCACAAGAGAGAAAGACCCTCAATGAGATGTATTGACTCAGTGACTGGGATGATGGGAGTAGGTGAGTCAGAGACTATAAGGTTGGCTCAGGATAGACCCAGATTCAGAGCTGTTGTACATAGGGTTGCTATGAGTCACAGGTGACACATAACAACAACCACCACCACCCCTGAGTGTGTTGGAGCTGTGAACCTTGGCTAGTAGGTTCAGCACTTAACTGTCTTGGCCACTCAGGGAATCCTAAAATAGGGATAGACTAAAAGAATGCAAGCCTGTGCATCTATCTGGGCACAAAGGGAGGCTCCTGTGTTTTGGAAACATCACTCTGGCATATGGCAGGGGGACAGTAGATGTTCAGGGCAGTGGTGCAAACCTGAAGGAGATATATAGATCTATGGTTCTATGTTGGGTTTTGTTGTCATAGTTTTGTAAATTTTGTTGTCATGCATCAGGAAAACCAAATACCCTCATGGGACCTGAAGACAACATCACGACAGTTGGAGAAAAGATTGAAGTCAGTTCTTTCATTCTAATTGGAACTGTGATGAAAAACCGTAGCCAGTTAAAAAATCAAAAGGCATGTTGCACTGGGAAAATCTGCTATCAATAATGGCTTTAAAATGCAATTTCAGAGACAGATATGCCTGACTCAAGCCATAGTATTTTCAATTGTTTCGAATGCATTTGAAAGTTTTAACAGTAAATAAGGAGACAGAAGAATTGAAGCCTTCAAATTGTGGCATTGGTGAAGAATATTGAATATCCTATGAACTGTCAAAAGAAAAACTGTCATGAAGGGAGAGCATCCAAGGTACTCCATGGAGGGTTGTTGTTGTTGTTGTTGTTATGTGCTGTCGAGTCGCTTGCAACTCATAGCGACCCTATGTACAACAGTCCTAATCTCTGCTCTGTCCTGTACCAATTGCACTGTTTCTGACACACCCATTCTGATTACCCCAGGCACTGAATCAATCCACCTCATAAAGGGCCTTCCCCTCCTACACTGTCCCTTCACCCTACCAAGCATGATGTTCCTCTCCGAGGACCTCTCCTTCCTTACAAAATGTCCAAAATATGTTAGACAAAGCCTTAGAATCCTTGCGTCCAAGGAGTCGCCCAGTTTAAACCTCTCCAGGATGAATCTGTTTTCCTAGCAGTCCATGGTACCCTCAATACCCTTCTCCAGCACCACAGCTCAAAAGCAACAATTCTCCTTCTATCCTCCTTAGTCACTCTCCAACTCTCTGAAGCATAACAAATGATAGCAAAGACCATGGCCTGTATCAGACACACTTTAGTCTCCAGAGAGACACCATTGCTCTTCAATACTTTGGAGAGGTCCCTCACAGCAGACTTTCCCATGGCAATATGTCTTTTCATTTCCTGGCTACTGGTGTCGAGAGTGTTGACTGTGGAGTCAAGCAAACTAAAGCTGTGAACAATCTCAATCTCTTCACTATCCATCCTGATGCTGCCAATTGGTCCAGTGGTGAGAATCTTTGTCTTCTTGACATTGAGCCTCAGTCCATATTGGAGGCTGCAGTTTTTGACCTTCTGTAGAAAGCGCTTCAGGTCCTCCTTAGTTTCAGCAAGCAGGGTTGTGTCATCTGCATAATGCAGATTGTTGATGGATCTTCCACCAATCCTGACACCACACTTCTCCTCATAGAGCCCAGCCTCCCTAATAATCTGTTCCGCATACAGGTTGAAAAGGTATGGAGACAGGACACATCCCTGGCGTACACCCTTCCCAATTTTGAACCATGCAGTGGTTTCTTGCATTGTTTCCTTATTGTTCTGACAACTGCCTCTTGGTCCAAGTATAGGTTTTGCATTAGCACGATCAAGTGTTCTGGGATTCCCATTCTTCTCAGAGTCAGCCACAGTATGTTATGATCCACACAGTCAAACACCTTTGCATAATCAATGAAACACAGATATAGACATTCCTCTGGTATTCCCTGCTTTCATCTAAGATCCATCTAACATTAGCTACAATATCCCTAGTACCCCTTCTAAACTCAGCCTGGACTTCTGGCAGTTCTCTGTTGATGTGCTATTCCAGTCGTTTCTGGATAATCTTCAGTAAAATCTTGCTTGCATGTGAAATCAGTGAGATTGTTCTGTAGTTTCCACATTCTGTTGGGTCACCTTTCTTTGGGATGGGAACAAATATAGATCTCTTCCAGTCAGTTGGCCAAGTGGTTGTTCTCCAGATTTCTTGGCACAACTTGGTGAGCACGTCCAGGGCAGCATCTGTTAGCTGAAATATGTCATTTGGTATACCATCTATTCCTGGGGCCTTATTTTTTGCTATTTCCTTCAAAGCAGGCTGAACTTCTTCCTTCATCACCATAGGCTCTTGCTCATATGTTGTTTCATGAAATTCTTCTGTGTCTGCCAATTCCTTTCAATACAGCGACTCAGTATATTCTTTCCATCTTCTTTTAATACTTCCTAGATCATTTAATATTCTTCCTAAAGCATGAGCTTAATTAAGAAATGCTGAGCGAGTTCAGCCCTTTTGATTTTCTGACTCCAACTCCTTGCACATTTCATTGTAATATTTTACTTTGTCATCCCGTTGCTGCCTTTTGAAATCTTCTGTTCAACTCTTTACTATCTTGAACTCTTCCTTGTGCTTTGACTTCTCTGCACTCCATTGCAATTTTCAGAGTCTCTTCTGACATCCATTTTGGTCTTCTTTTCTTCTTCTGTCTTTGTAATGACCATTTGCACTCTTCCTGGATGATACCCTGGATATCCTCCCACAACTCATCTGGTCTTCGCTCATCAGTGTTCAAGGCCTCAAACCTGTTCCTGAGATGGTTCTAACTGGTCCTTGGAGAAGGACATCATGCTTGGGAGGGTGGAGGGACAGCGCAGGGGGGAAGGCCCTCTATGAGGTGGATTGATTCAGTGACTGGGTAATCAGGATGGGAGTGTCAGAGACAGTGCGATTGGCACAGGACAGAGCAGAGATTAGGGCTGTTGTACATAGGGTCGCAAGCGACTCGACGGCACATAACAACAGCAACAACAACAACATAGGTTTGTGGCCATGGGAGGGTAGGTAGGATGGTATAATTTTGTCTCATATACTATGTGAGGATGTTGTCAGGAGGGGTCACCATAGTTAGAAAAGTAAAGTCAGAAAAAGAGACGAAGGCCTTTAAGAGCTGACTGCAACAATAGTCTTGATTAAACTTGGTGAAGATCAAGAGGCCAGTGTAAGATAGGGCGGGTTTCTATTGCTCTGAGGGTTGCTAGGGCTCCTATCAACAGTAACATCTAGTGTGAAGCTTTTGTTTGCTCTTTCATTGACTTTCTTACAAGTCACTCCACCTGCATTCTCTCATTATCAATTCCATTTCTTTACAATGGGAAACCCAAAGTCCGCCACTTCAGAATATATTTAAGTGGTGTTCCGTGCAACAGTGAATGGTGAATGACTGGAAACCCAAAGTCTCTGTAAACTTTCATTGAAATTAATTTTTTAAAAAATCCAAAACTTCACAGGGAGCTCTGGTGTCCTAGTGGCAAGAAGCTGCATTGTAATCTCAGAGGTATGCCGTTCAAATCCACCAGATGCTCTTCTGGAGAAGGAGGGGCAACCTCCTCCTGTACCAGTCAGATCTGATTTGATGGTACATACCCAAAAAATAATAAAAAAAAAATCTTAAAAAACACCAACTCACAATGACAAAAAATCACCACAACTCATACAGATCCTATGAACAACAAATCTGAACCCAGTCCTATTCCATGCCATCCTCACAATCTGTAACACACTCAAGCCCAATGCCACAGCCACCAAGTCAACCTACCTGGTTAAGAGTCTTCCTATCCTTTGCCATCCCTCCACTTTTCCAAGAATGATGTCACTGTCCAAGGAATAATCTCTCCTAGCAACAAGTGCAAAGTCTGTGAGACGAAGCTTCATCATCCTTGCCTCCAAGGAGCATTCTGGTTGCTGGTGGCTCCTTCTCTAAGACATAACTGTTTGTCCTTTTGGCAGTCCATGGGATCTTCAGTGGACTTCTCCCACACCACATGACAAATACCTCAATTCTTCTATCATTCTTCGTCATTGCCCAACTTTCAGATAATTAATAAGTGATATAAAAGGCCATGGTCTGAGTCACATGCACCTTAGTCCTCAAACTGACATCATTACTCCTCAATGATTTGGAGAGATCCCTGACCACAGGCTTTCCCAGTGCAATACATCTCCAATTTCCTGACTCCTGGTACCAAGTGTATTGATTATGGATCCTAGTAAGATGAAGTTGTTGACAGTCTGAATCCTTTCTCTGTCCTTCATGATGCTGCCTGTCAGTCCAGTGGCAAGGATTTTGTTTTCTTGATGTTGAGATGCAATCCATATTGAAGGCTGGAGTGTTTAACCTTCTGCAGCAGGTACTTAAGTCCTCTTCACTTTCCAGAAGGAAGGTTGTGCCATCCACGTAACAAAGGTTATTGATGAGTCTTCTTCCGATCCTGACACCACATTTTTCTTCATAGAGTCCAGCTTCTGGAATAATTTGATCAGCCTTTTCTTAATTTTTTTACTTTATTTAACTTCTTTCCTAAAATTTCTTTAAGAATAAGTTAACGCCTACTTTTCAAGAGTGCAAAAAATTAAATGAAGTAAAATATACAAAAGGACTATAAAGGAGCTCTGGTAGTCTAGCAGTTAAAGCATTCAATTCCAATCCAAAAGATTCTGTGGTTGAACCCCAACAGTCATTCTGAGGGAGAATGATGTGGCAGTTAGCTTCTGTAAAGATTTGCAACTTTGGAAACCCTTGGGCTAGATCTACTCTGTCCTATAGTGCCATTATGGGACAGAATTGAGTTGGATAGTGAGGTGTTTTTTGGGTTTTTTTTTAAAGATGCTTGGAACTGAAATTTTATCCATTTTATACATAGTGAATTTTACTGTAGCACCTTCTAGTATTTCAGCAGTGAATATCTAGCAAGGTATAGAAACTGTTTATAAAATATTCAACTTCTAAGAACATTAACAAATATCTTGTCAATACTTGCTCTATGCTATTCAAATCCACCAGTGACTCTGTGGAAGATAGGAAATTTCCTCATGTTAAGATTTGTAGCCCCTGAACCCCAAGGGAGGGTGGCATTGAGTTGAAATCTACTTGAAGGCACCCGCCAACAAGAAGAAAATAAAAATCCTCACCTCTGGGCCACTAGATAACATCATGACAAATATCCCTTACCCTCCACTCCCCCACACATATATTTCTACTAATCATTGGTTCCAATGTTCATTACAAATTAACTCACAGATGTTACTTTACTCACAGTTGTGGGGCTTATTGCAGAAATAGGTTAGAGGGTGGGAAAGCAAAAGATATCACACAGTCAAAGTCCTGGCTTAGTCCAGCAGTCCCAAGTCAGATTAACAACAAGACACAATTCCTCAATTAGTTCAGACAGCTTTTCAGCCAACAAATAAGAGTTCAAGTTCAGGCCAGCAACACAAATGCAAGGTGTCTCAGGTTTCCTTAATTGTCCATCAAGCTGTCTCATAATAATAACAAATCAGCTCTTCCTTCAATCATCCAGCAAGCAAAACCTTTAACTCTGGCTCCATCTTCAGGGCTCCATCAGGCTATGCCTTGCCACAGTCTCCAGTCCAGTGAACTCTCTCTCTTATGTTGGTCTACAGATGTTAATGATGTAGAAGTTGCTGATCAAAGGTGGACCATGTATCCACAGTTGAGGTAGCTGGAGACCACACACCCAGAGGAGCCAAAGGTGGCATGTGGAGCCTCAAAGACTGACCTTATTTACCCATTCTCATTCAGTCTTGTGGTCAGGTCTCAGATAGAAAGGTAAAAAACAATCCCAACACTACTGGGGCTCTTTTCACTACAGGGAACGCATATTTGGTAATTTTTAGTAATTGTGCTTTTATTTCACTGAAATAGGATAGATTCATAGATTTAATCTTTCTTCCGTTGAAAATGGCCAGCTTTTAAAAAGCTTTCTAACTACTCAGGTGATCACTCATGAGATTAGGATGATCACTGACTCAGAAGCTAGATGCTACCACTTGTTTTGCATATATTTTTAAGCAGCCACATTCTTTTTAGGTCTTCTTATTTTATGATGACACACATAGAATGAAGACTGTGTGTGTGAGTGTGTGTAATAAAAAACTGTTCAAGAACTACAGATCAACAGTAGTTAGTACTATGAATGATGATGGTATAAAACACAATATGAACAAAAGATTGTGAAAAACACAATGTACACATGAAATGCAATTGTATACCAATGTTTGCATACAATCCAATAAAAGTAAAAGAAGGGGAAAAGGAAATGTTATATATATGTACTATATATATATATATATATATTATATAGTGTGTGTATAACTAACATATAGGGGAAAAGTTCTTTAAAATTTACATGAGGTTTTGTAGATCAATTCCTCTGAACTCCCATAAGTAAAAAATTATAGTTAAGTATAGTTATAACTTAGTCTAAGAGAGAGAAATAAGCCAGGCAGGTAGAGTTTCAGGAATGTTTATTTTAATGTTAATAATTCATGGGTTGCGAGAAGTGGGAACTAACTTGGCAGCAACAACTTTAACTTTTTTTGTTTTTTAATGTTGTAAGTGTTAAGTAAATTGCAATAGAATTTAAAAAAAATAAAATAAAGAAAAAAATCAAATTATGGTGTATCTGTTGAATGACATCTCCATAGCTGGTCAAAGAAAAGTTCGGAAAGGGTAAAAGGTTTTTTTTAAGGTTTGAGTTAAGCAAAGAAAAATACTGAAAGTGAAAAAAAAGATTGAAGATTCTATCTTCCCTACAAATGTTAACGTCCCTAAAAGGGATAGTAGTATTTTGGTCAAAAGGAGATTGCATTCTAAAAATACATTATCGTCAAAACATCATAACCAGAAAGAAATGATATAAGAATCAGAAGGATTAAGGGCAAAGTAACATTATTTGAAATAATTAGATATTAATTCAATAATTAAATATTAAATAAGTGATAATGTTGTTTGAAAGAGGACTTTGCAAACCTTAGAAAAGGATGATTTCGTATTTACTCATACCCTCAGCTTCAGGCAGAAGTTTTGCAATTTGGTCAAAGCTGTGAAAATGCAACTATTCCCCAAGTCTAATCCTATGGCCTGCCAGGGCAGGTAGGTGTCAGTGAAGAGAGGTTGCCAGAAGTCAGGTGCTGACCCTGGTGCATTAGAAGGAGAAGGTCCCTTGTTCAGGGGGTAATGTGAGTTCTTCAATACAGTGGAGTTCTTCAATACAGTGGTGGCCTAGTAGATAAGGAGTTACACGTCAGTCAAAGGCTCATGGTTTGACTCCAACAGGTACTCTGAGGGAGAAAGAAGGGCAATATCTTTTCTTATGATTTTTTTGGCCTCTGAAAACCCACTTGCTGGAGAGTCACCTATGAGTCACCTCCACTGGATGGCACATAACAACGTTGAGACAGTGGGGTCCTGGTGGCACAATGGCTTAGCACTGGGCTGTCAACCCACCCAATGATCACAGCAAAGAAAGCTTTTGGGGGCAGTGCTCCTCCGCCACCACGTGGTGTCAGAAGAAATGACAGAGACAAAAGTTGAGTCAAGGTCTGTGCTAATCACCTGGACATTTCTTTAAAAGTCTCGTTATGCTAAAAAGATTTCCACACAAGTAAAAAAATCAGTTAAAATTGGAGAAACATCACTGACTGTACTCCAAGTTTCACTCTGAGGATAGAATTTCAGTCTGTTCCATTTTTGTGTGAGGTTCCATAATAATGCTAATAACTTGCACGGGATAATCAAACAGGAGAATGATTTCCAAGTGACACGAGCAGAGTGCGTTTTTAATTGTGCATCTGGGAGTTTTTGTCAAACTCTCTCAAGCCCATCATCTTCTTTTCTGCGTGCTGTGTCCTTGAGAATACTGGATGCTTGTGCAAAAGCAGATGGTAGAGCTTCCCTTGAAGCTCTCTGGCCACTTAGAATGCAGGTATTTTTCTTGTTCTCTTCATTGGATATACATTTCTCCTTTCATTCTGCATAATTGCTTACTAAAAATAGCAGGGCTAATTGGAGAAAGACAGGATGGAAACAAAACATTTGAAACATAAGCAACAAAAAAACCCCCAATTAAACAGTAACAATCCTAATGAAAATATCAGCACTGTTAAAAAGACATGTTAAATTCTTACTGAACAAGGACATACTTGGCAAAATCAGTACTCTCACCATCAGAAGGTGATGGTAGCTTGCTGGAAGGGTTACTTCCAGGTAACTCACACGCTGCTGGAATGTGAACCACACTGAAGATTAAGGATGTTGTAGAGAGTGGACTTCGGACCTGTGTTTGTGATGGACCCTTACTCTTAGTAGATGTGTGATTTTCAGTTAAGATGCTTAACCTCCTTGAGACTCAGCTTTCTCATTTGTAAAATCTGATTATATCCATAGATTTGGGGGTGGATAGGGAGTACTGCCAACCAAATTCATAGGGGGCTGCACTGCTAGTTCAAATACACCAGTGGCTCTGAAGGGAAAAAAAAAAGGAAAAATCTCTTGTGTGATTTACAGCTTCAGGAACCTAAAGAAAAGTAAGCTATGAATTGATTTCCACTCAGTGGCAATGAGTTCAATGTTCTCTTCCTTAGAATGGGAATTTGCTCTCCTATAAACTTTCCAGGCATTTGGCTGTGTGCATTATAACAAATTATGAATAACATTGAGAAGAATGGAAATTTCAGGACACTCAATTGTGCTCATACAAAACCTATTCATAGACCAATAAGGAGTTGTCCCAACAGAATGAGGGAACAGTGCATGACATACGATAATGAAGAAAGGTTTGTGTCAGGGTTGAATCCTTTCTCCATACCCACTCTAATTGGTATGATGAGCAAATCATTCGAGAGGCTGGGCTATTGGAAGAAGAATGCGGCATGAAGACTGGAGGAAGACTCATCAGCAACTTGTATTATGCAGAGGACCCAATCTTGTTTGCTCAAAGTGAAAAGTTGAAATGTGTGCTGCAGAAAACAAAGATCACAACCTTCAATGTGGATCACATCTGACATCAAACCCCAAAATTCTCACTATTGAACCAACAACATAATGATAGATGGAGAAAAGGTTAAAGTTGCCAATGATTCCCCACAATTTATATCCAAGGTAATAGCAGTCAAGAAATCAAAAGACGTGATACATTGGGAAAATCTACTGTCAAGAACATCTCCAAAGTACTCCAAAGCACTAAAAGGCAATGATGACCATTTAAAAAGACTAAGATACCCCTGTCTATCTGTGTTTCATTGATTATGCAAAGGCGTTTGACTGTGTGGATCATAACAAACTGTGGCTGACTCTGAGAAGAACGGGAATCCCAGAACATTTAATTGTGCTAAGGCGAAACCTATATTTGGACCAAGAAGCAGTTGTCAGAACAGAGCAGGGTAACACTGCATGGTTCAAAATTGGGAAGGTTGTATGCCAGGGATGTGTCCTGTCTCCATACCTTTTCAACCTGTATGCAGAACAGATTATCCCGGAGGCTGGGCTCTATGAGGAGAATTGTGGTGTCAGTCAGGATTGGTGGAAGATCTATTAACAATCTGCGTCATGCATATGATACCACCCTGCTTGCTGAAACTGAGGAGGACCTCATGCACTTGCTGCAGAGAGTCAAGGACTGCAACCTCCAATATGGATTAAAGCTCAATGTCAAGAAGACAAAAATTCTCACCACTCGACCAATTGGTAGCATCAGGATGGATGGAGAAGAGATTGAGATTGTTCACAGCTTCAGTTTGTTCCGGTCCATGGTCAACACTCTTGGCACCAGCAGCCAGGAAATAAAAAAATGTATTGCCATGGGAAAGTCCGCTGTTAGGGACCTCTCTAAAGTACTCAAGAGCAACGGTGTCTCTCTGGAGACTAAGGTGCTCCTGATACAGGCCATGGTCTTTGCAATCACTTGTTATGTGCCAGAGAGTTGGACAATGACTAGTAAGGATAGAAGGAGAATTGATGCCTTTGAGCTGTGGTGCTGGAGAAGAGTATTGAATGTACCATGGACTGCCAAGAAAACAAACAGATTCATCCTGGAGAGGGTTAAACCAAGCAACTCCTTGGAGGCAAGGATTCTGGGTCTTCGTCTGACATACTTTGGGCATGTTGCAAGGAGGGACAGGTCCTTGGAGAGGGACATTATGCTTGGGAGGGTGGAGGGACAGCGCAGGAGGGGAAGACCCTCTATGAGATGGATTGATTCGGTGACTAGGGTAATCGGTATGGGTGTGTCAGAGGCAGTGTGACTGGCACAGAATAGAGCAGGGTTTAGGGCTGTTGTACATAGGGTTGCTATGAGTCACAAATGACTCTACGGCACATAACAACAACAACAAGATAACCCTGATTCAAGCCATAGTCTTTTCAATCACTTGCTGTACATCTGAGAGTTGGACAATGAGTAAGGATGACAGAAGAAGCAATGCCTTTTGTACAACAGTCCTAAACCCTGCTCTATCCTGTGCCAACCTCATTGTCTCTGACACACCAACCCCAATTACCCCAGTCAGTGAATCAATCCAACTAATAGATGATGTTTCTCTCCTCCACCTTCTCAAGCATGAAGTTTTTCTCCAAGGAATTGCCCCTCCTTGCAACATGTCATGTCTAATTAATCTTATGGCTCAGTATTTCCCTGGTCTGTCTCTCTGCCTCTCTATCTCTCTCTGCAGACCAAGGTATCCCACCTGGGAGCCCCCTTAATAAAGCTTCTTTAGCTTTCTCTTTCTCTCTGGTCCCTTCCTTGAGTCCTTGGCCTTACATCCAGTGTGAAGACCTAACATCTTTGAGTTGTGGTGAATATTCAGAGAACTGCCAAGAGAACAAACAAAAATGAATTGAAGAAAGTGCAACCAGAATGCTTCTTGGAGGCAAGGATGGCAACACTTTGTCACACATACTTTGATCCTGTTGTTAAGAGGGGCCCTTCCTTAAGGAACATCATGCTTGGAGGGGTGGAGAATCAGTGAAAGAGAGTAAGACCTCAATGAGATGGATTAACACAGTAACTGCAGCAATGGGCTCAAGTGTGTCAGAGATGATGAGACTGGCACAAGACAGGACCTCAGTTGTTCATAGGGTTGCAGACTCATACTCGACAGCACCTAAAAACAACATCATTGTAGACAGTGGAAGCCCTTGTGCCACAGTAGTTAAATGATGCACTGGTAAGTGAAAAGGTGACCATTCATACCCACTCCTCAGATGTGCCAACCTGATCTGATAGGTAACACGTGTTATGAATTGAATTGTGTTTACCAAAATACAAACTGAAAAAACCTCATTGCGAAAGAGCCAGAATCAACTTGTAGAAGTTTTAAATTGCAGTGTAGGAAACTGCCCATCTTTCTCCTACAAAGCCATTGGTGAATTTTGACTTTTGGAGAAATATAGCCTTTGGGTTAACTACACAACTCACTACAGGCCAGGTAATGGATGAACGACTGACTTTAAATATAAAGTGTGAATTAAAGTCCTGACCTGTGACTGTAACCTCAGTTGGAACCAGGATTTTCTTTGTCCACAATGTACACAAATTATTGTATGTTGTTGTTATTATGGCCTCTTGAGTTGCTTGTGACTCATAGTGACCCTATTTATGTACAACAGCTCTGAACCCTGCTTTATTCTGTTGCCAACTTTATTGTCTCTGACACACCCACCCCCATTATCCCAGTCACTGAATAAATCCATCTAATCGAGGATCTCTCTTGTGTCGTCCAATAAAGAGAGAAACAGATGAGCCACTAATGCAGGAAAGTGCAAACAGAGAATGACAGATGCCACAAAACATTGCATTTTGGGCTACTGTTGGGTCCATTTCCCGCATCAAACTCTTATTTACTCAAGCATTGAAGCATTTACTTGTGCAATTTAGTTTTTTGGCTAAACCGAAGATCTTGTCTTGAAATCACAATTAAAAAACCCAGCAAATTGTTAAAGGGTTAAAGGTAGGTCTCCACAAGAGAAATTCAGTGTCTTTGAATCTTTTGAGTTTTGGACTTTTCCCTAATAAGATCTACCAATTAAATTCAATATACTTGGAAAATTCACCTTATATCCCAGGCAGTACAAGAGACAAGTTAATTTCACATTTGTGAAAAAGGAAACCAAAATCCTATACATAATTCTTAGAGCAACTGAGAAGTAGAGGTTCAGAGAGAGGGGGGTGGGGAAGGAAGACCCTCATCAAGATGAATTGATACAATGTCTCCAATAATGAGATCCAGGACTGCTGTGATTATGAGGCTAAGGATAGACAGACCTGTGTTTCCTTCTGTTGTGCTTCCATAAAGTTGTTACAAACTAACTCCACAGTCCCAAATACTCCCACTACCACCAACAGGGATGATATGCTGGTCAGAGTGTAACCAGGAAACTAAGGACTCAACCATTTGACAGGAATATTTTGGCATAAAGAACCATTACCAATAAGAGAGATGTAGATGTACAATCTTACTTGTTAACCACAAGAGCACCTGAAGCACTTACTGACAAGATCCAAGCCTTCAGAATGACTTGTACTGCACCAGTCACTCATTGCTGATAAATTGGAACCAACTATAGCTGACTCTGTTTGTTGGGTTTCTGAGGCTGGAAATTACACGTGAGGAGACTGAGCATCTTTCTCTCTTGGAGTCATTACAGGATCAGATCTTCCAGAAGGACATCTCTTTTGAGTTTATAGCACAGGGACCTGTAGCCCTGAAGGGTGTAAGCTGCTTTCTCTGCTGGTGTCAAGGTTCCCCATTTCTGACACTGTGCAATTTATGGTGAGACTAGCTAATCTCCTTGTGGATCGGTTAACATGCCTTATGAGGAAGACATGGCTCATGCAGCTGTTGATGATGTAAGTGGGCTGCCTGCCCAAGGGCAGCTGGATTAGGTTCATGTGTTTGCAGGTCAGACAGAGTTGAGGCAGCTAGCTAAACAATGATCTAAGAAAGCCATTTAAACTAATAGCCATAGCAACAGATACCACACCTTATAGGTACTGAGACTCAAGGAGCGATGTCAGCTTAAAGACTAAGGTGTGCCTGATTCAAGTCATGGTCTTTTCGATTACTTCCTATGCATCTGAAAGCTCAACATTGACTAAGGATGACAGAAGAAGAAGCTGCGCCTTTGAGTTATTGTATCGGAAAGGAGTAATGTTTGCCTAAAGAACCCACAAATATGTTTTGGAGGAAATGTAGCCAGGATGTTTCTTAGAGGTAAGAATGAGGGAAGTTTTTCTCACATAATTTGGGCATATTGTTAGGAGTGGCTAGAGCTTGGAAAAAGTCATCCTTCTTGGAAAGGTGGAGGGAGGGTTAGCAAAAGATAAGACCCTCAACAAGACACTGTAACTGCAACATTGGCTCAAGACACTGTAACTGCAGCACTGGGCTTGAGTATATCAGGGATGGTGAGGATAGCGCATTATCATACACAATATTCAGATCTGTTGTTCATAGGCTCACTAAAAGCTATAGTCGACTTGATGGCACCTAGCAACAACTCCTAGTTTAGGGAGGGAGCTTAGTGGTACAGTGTTAAGGAGTTATTCTGACAACCCATAGGCAGGTGGTTTGATTCCACAGATGCTGTGAGGGAGAAAGATGAAAAATTTCCTCCGGTGTGACTTTCAGCTTCTGAAAACCTTCTGCAGGGTCAGCTGTGAGTAATTTTCAACTCTATGAGAGAGGAACGCCCATATACACAAAGCAAGAAAAAAAAATGGAGTTGGAAGCTAGAGGTACTAAGATGAAAATCAGAACAGATGGAGATTTTTGAGGGAAAATCCAGAGAAGAAAAAAGATTTGTGAGTGAAAATTCCAGGGGTGGTTATTTATACAGTAGAGGATAGCAGGATGATTAATTTGAGGATAAATGCCTAGTAATGGCTGAAACAAACAAGAAAAAGATCAAAACCATGTAAAAATTAGAAAGTAGATATTGCAGGTTGTCTGAGTCTTCTGAGTCAAAAAAACTCCCCAAATGAGACCTTTCTTGTAATGCACTTGACAGACAATAGCAAATACAGATTATCTCCAGTTAAATGAAGAGTCAGCATCACATGTTTTGAATCGTGTATTCTGGTAAGTGAAGAATTGCAGATATCAGGAAACAACTAGTTTTGTTTGTTTTTTATTTTGGTTGGGGGTGCTGTGATCAAGGAACCTTTAAATCATACCTGCAAAAACCTCAAATTAAAATTCTTCCTTTTCAGATCCATTAGATAAGAATGGTTTGCCGAGTAGTCAATTATGTATAGAGGCTTCAGAAATAACTATTTTTATTCACTTTATCTCACATGCAAGAAACATCTAGCGGTAGATAATTTCAAACACCCATGTCTTGTGCATTTTTTTTCCCCTGATGTCATCCTACAATACTAGTTTGTTGCCTCATGTTTGGAAAATGATGGCTGTAGCTCCAGGCATTGTTTCTCTAGTTTAGACAAGAAAGAATGGAACTGTCATACTTCTCTGTATTCTGTGTATATCACTGGTGTCAAACTAGTTGCCTTTTTTTTTTTTTTAATTGAGCAGTTTATGTGTGTGGCTGTGTTATCAGGCTGCAGAATTTAATGAGAGGTTGGAGAATTTACAGCCCAGGCCCTTTAGGGAAACCTGGTGATGTGAATGTGTGACGTCTTCAAACCTCACCCAGGTGTGACTCATTACACAAGAGATCACTGGCCAACCCTTACGAAAATGCTTCTGGGAGAAAGCTTGTCAGTTTGAACCCTCCAGCCACTCTAAGAGACAAAGAAGTAGACTCCTCCCATTAAGATTCACTTGGGCTCCAGAGGGAAGTGAGTTGGAATCTACTCAGTGGCAATGGGTTTTGGCTTTACAAAGGCTTCTAGTTTGGACCCACCAGCTGCTACATGGGAGAAAGATGAGCAATCTCCACTGTTAAGATTGATAGTCTTAGAAACCCAATGGACAATGTGTGTGAGTCAGAACAGAATAGATTACAGTAGGATTAAACTCAGTAGTTTAAACTATCATGTGTTCCTTGAGGGATCCTCTGAGGCATTTCTACCCAGTTTTGTAGGGTCTCAATGGGATGGAACTGATTCAATGGCAACAAGCATGGTTTGATTTTAAATAATGTATTTAAGGTAACAATTTATTTAATGGTAAGCTGTATCTTAATTTTTAAAGTTATTTTTAATGAACATTTACAGAGATTTTGGATTTCCATTCATTCATTGTTGCACTTTTCTCCCTGACCCTTCTCCCCCCAAGTTTGCTCCTCTCTTCGAAAAGCAAAAGAAAAACTCCTTCATTGGTACACAATCCTCCCCGCTCTCCACTCCCCACCCCACGTATCTTAATTTTTTTAATACAAATTTCTTTTCAAATATAACTTCTATGATAGTAGCAAAAAAACCTAATTTTCTCCCTCTACCCCACATGTTCAAATATAATAAACTTTTTACTAGCAGTACGAAATAAAGCTATTTTTTTGAAGGGTATTTTCTTGGTTTTTAGGATTTGATTTCCATTTTGGCAGTGTTAGGTCTTCACATTGGACGTAAGGCCAAGGACTCAAGGAAGGGACCAGAGAAAGGAAGAAAAAAAAGAAAGAAAGCTAAAAAAGCTTTATTAAGGGGGCTCAAGGGAAGGATTCCTTGGTCTAGAGAGAGAGACAGACCAGAGGAAAACCACACCCTAAGGTGGATTAGGGCAAGTTTTTATAGTAAGGTTTTTTTTTTTTTTTAAATTTGGTACATTATGATTTATTCATAGCAAATTCCATTTTTAAAAAAATTTTCTACTACTTTATTTTAGACTCACTGGGGTAAATTTTAGACTTACAGACCCAAAAAGGGAACTGAACTGGAATTAACAGTCATGGGAAATACGTCCTCTACCAGTGAGCTACCTCCCCAACCTCTCTAAAGTACTGAAGAGCAATGTTGTCACTCTGGAGACTAAGGTGAGTCTGATACAGGCCATGCTCTTTACAATCACTTGTTATGCATCAAAGAGTTGGACAATGACTAGGAACGAAGAAGGAGAATTGATGCCTTTGAGCTGTGGTCCTGGAGAAGAGTATTGAGTGTACCATGGGCTGCTAAGAAAACAAACAGATTCATCTGTTTAAACCATTTTAAACCAGGCTGCTCCTTGAAGGCAAGGATTATGAGGCTTCATCTGACATATGTTGGACATGTTGTCAAGAGGGACCAGTCCTTGGAGAGGGTCATCATGTTTGGGAGAGTGGAGGGACAAATCAGTAGGGGAAGACACTCTATGAGATGGATTGATTCAGTGATTGGGATAATCGGGATGGGTGTGTCAGAGACAGTGAGATTGGCACAGGACAAAGCAGGGTTTAGGGCTATTGTACATAGGGTTGCTATGAGTCACAAGTGACTCGATGGCACATAAAAACATCAACAGCTAGTTTATTTACAAAATTCAAATATAAATTTGAACGAATTCTTTCCATTTCCCTCCCCCTCCCCCATCAAATTGTACAACCCAATGATTAATTCCCCCTTCCCCCTGTACATCTATATCCCTCTGCTTCCAGCCTCTCCCACCCCTCTTGGATCCTTATACTCATTCTACAATAACGGTTTTATACAATATTTATCCTTGTGTGACTCCTGCGTGTTGCATAGTATTCCATTGTGTGAACGTACCACAATTTCTCAATCCATTCGTTTGTGGTTGGACATTTGGGCTATTTCCATGTTCTTGCAATGGTGAACAATGCTGCTATGAACATTGGTGTACAAATCTCAGTTTGCATCTCAGTTCTCATATTCTCAGGTTATATTCTAAGTAGTAGAACAGGTGGGTCATAAGGAATTTTTATGTTCAGCTTTTTGAGAAAGCGCCAAGCAGCCTTCCAGAACAGTTGAACCATTTTACAATCCAACAAGGTATAAGAGTTCCTTTCTCACCACATCCTCTCCAGCATCTATTACTTGCTGCCCTGTTAAAATTTGCCACTCTTACTGGAGTGAGATGGTACCTCACTGTGGTTTTGATTTGCATCTCTCTTATTGCCAGTGATTTGGAGCATTTCTTCATGTGTTCGTTTGCCATTCGAATATCTTCCTCTGTGAAAATTCTTTCGATGTCTTTTGCCCATTTTGTAATTGGGTTATCAGTCTTTTTCTTGTGGAGGCCCAGGAGTATTCTGTAAACTTTGTTATATGACTCTTGTCTGAGATGGTATTGTCAAATGTTTGTTTCCAGTCTGGAGGTTTTCTTTTCACCCTGTTGGGAAAAGGTTTTGATGTGCGTAGAGATTTAATCTTCAGAAGGTCCCATGCATCAATTTTATCCTGAGGTGAGAAGCCACTTGCATAGTAAGGGTCTTTATAAGGGAAAGGAGGGACATTGCACTGTGGTTTAGCCAGGTAGGTGGTTTTCTAGGAAGGGAAGGGAGGGGTACTCCATTGTAGTTTTAGTCAGACCTTCAAGGCTGTTCAGTCTCTTTGTTGACATGTTGATATTCTTTGAAATCTTCCTTTTCCCTTTGACCTTGGTCCTGGCCTGAATCGGAAGCAGACACTGTATTGTAGGCTTTGACTATAAGGAGAGAGTCTCTCTTTTCTCTTAATAACTTTCAGGTAATTTCTCATTGCTTAAACTAAGACTTTTTCAGGGGCTCAGTTCTTCATTCTTTCTGTACTTTTATTTGGTTTCCTCTTAAAATCTTATAAAATAACTCTAAACAAACAAAGAAAACACAATGTGATAAAATTAACTGACTCTTGTTTATTTGATAACCCTATAGCTTTCTGAAATTAATAGCTGACTAGTAGCTCGGAAAAAAAATATTGGTCATATTTATCCTCTGATTCTTATTATCTGTTTGCTTTATTATGGAATTTCCTTTTATTCCTCAGAGGTTGACCCTTGAGAGGATGGCCCAGTTCTTTTTTAAAAAAACTTTTTTTTTTTTGGTTTGCATACAGTTATTTTTTCTCAGGTAATCGGAGACGCCAAAAGCCCGCGACATCATTCCAGCAGAAAGGTCAAAACAGAGGCTTGGCTCTGACTAGCTGAAGTTGGGCACCTCACAGGACAGCCAGCAGACCCCGCAGACCCACCCTATTTTCTCAGGTAATCGGAGACGTCAAAAGCGTCTGACTGTCAAACTGTGGCTGACTCTGAGAAGAATGGGAATCCCAGAACACTTGATCGTTCTAATGCGAAACTTATACTTGGACCAGGAGGCAGTCGTCAGAACAGAGCAAGGGAACACTGCATGGTTCAAAATTGGGAAGGGCATACGCCAGGGATGCATTCTATCTCCATACCTTTTCAACCTATATGCAGAACAGATTATCCGGGAGGCTGAACTCTATGAGGAGAAATGTGGGGTCAAGATTGGTGGACGATTTATCAACAATCTGCGTTATGCGGATGACACAACCCTGCTTGCTGAAACTGAAGAGGACCTGAAGCGCCTGCTGCAGAGTGTCAAGGACTGCAGCCTACAATATGGATTGAGGCTCAATGTCAAGAAGACAAAGATTCTCACCACTGGACCAATCAGCAGCATCAGGATGGATGGTGAAGAGATTGAGATTGCACACAGCTTTAGTTTGCTTGGCTCCATAGTCAACAGTCTTGGCACCAGCATCCAGGAAATTAAAAGGCGCATTGCCATGGGAAAGTCTGCTGTTAGGGACCTCTCCAAAGTGCTGAAGAGCAGTGGTGTCTCTCTGGAGACCAAGGTGCGTCTGATACAGGCCATGGTCTTCGCAATCACCTGTTATGCATCAGAGAGTTGGACAATGACCAAGGAGGATAGAAGGAGAATTGATGCCTTTGAGCTGTGGTGCTGGAGAAGAGTATTGAGAATACCATGGACTGCTAGGAAAACAAACAGATTTGTCCTGGAGAGGGTTAAACCGGGTGGCTCCTTGGAGGCAAGGATTCTGAGGCTCCGTCTAACTTACTTTGACCATGTTGTGAGGAGAGACCGGTCCTTAGAGAGGGACATCATGCTTGGGAGGATGGAGGGACGGCGCAGGAGAGGAAGGCCCCCTATGAGGTGGATTGATTCAGTGACTGGGATAATTGGGATGGGAGTGTCAGAGACAGTGCGATTGGCACAGGACAGAGCGGAGTTTAGGGCTGTTGTACATAGGGTCGCTATGAGTCGCAGGCAACTCGACAGCACATAACAACAACAACAGCAACAGTTATTTATACTTTGAACACGCACTTTGTGTTTTATACAATCATTCAAAATACTTTGTGTTTTACACAATCATTCACATGCACTGTTGTTGTTTTGTTGTTAAATGCTGTTGAGTGGTAAGCTACTCATAGCGATCCTATGAACACTTGTATAACTTTCTCAGTTTCTCCAAATTCATAGGGTTTCCAGAAGCAAGCTATTTTGGAAGTGGATGCCACTCTTGCTTCCAAGCTTGTTTTACTTGGAGAGCTCCACCACTGTCCGCCATGAGTGACCAATATCACATTTGGCACATGAGGGTCACAGTGCTCAGCATCACAGCAACCACGAGTTGCCGCTGTACAGCAACGCACGGCTCAGTGCTGTACCACTTGGAGGAATGTTTGACCAAAACCAATTAAAACCAGGCCTAAGGGCCACAGATTAAAATCACCCACCTTTGCTTGGTAGCATCACTTTCTGTCCATTAGGCCAACTGAGCTTATTATATTTTATAAAATTAATTACCATTTCTCTATGCCATTATCTCCCCATCTTTTCAGGTCACCATCGAACATTTTCCAGTCCTTCACACTTCTTTCACCCACCAATGTCTGCTATCCCAAGGATTTCCCCCCCTTCCCCTTTTTCTGCCCCTCCTCGACTGTATGATGTTATTGGAATAGTGGGCAACAGTTCCCTCCTGTGATACTTTTGTGAGATGGTTTTCTCTCACATACATATTTTCTGTCTCAAAAGCAAGCCCCACAAACACACATGACATACTTGGAAAGTGTTTTGCTGCTTCAACAAACCGTGCTCAAGATAAGAAGCAGCAGTCAGAGTCTCAGCCTCTAATTGTCCTGAATTACACAAGTCATCAACTGAGTAATCAGGAAAGGAAAACAAGCCTGTCTGCAAAGAAGATTTGAGTCCACATTATGCACCATCAGCCCACTATGACTGTTTTATAACCAAACAGCCAATTTTTGTGACTTAATTTGAGTTTCTCCACATAACAGAGTTGACAATTCCATAAAAATAGCATACAGAGCACATTATTTGAAACGCCAAAGTATTCAGAGCTAGATTTCCTTGCTTGCTGGGAGCTGCCTTAGCAGGCAATGGTGCAGGTGCAAAGATTCCAGGAAGAGGGCTGGGCTGGAAAGAACACATGCTTTCTTCCATTCCAGAAATCCCTCTCCCGGAGGGATTTGGAGGGAGAGCGCATTGATTTTAAGTATTCTGGACACTGGAGGAGGAATCTAAGATGGTTCATTTTATCTGTGTGATCATGGGTTGGACTTAAGTTCCTTTTACTTGCCTTTCTTATTTTAAACAGCAGTGTTCTGATTTTGAGAGGGTAGTGTACTGTTGTATAGGGAATCCATTGGTGCAGGAAACAGTGACCAACCTTGCCAAGGAACAGAAATTTGGGCTGGAGGTTTGAATTCACTAAGAGATACCTTCGAAGAAAGGCCTGACAATCTACTGCAAAAATAGGTCAGCCACTGAAAACCGTAGGAGCCCAGTTTTATCTGAACATGGATGGTGTCACCAGAAGTCAGCTTGATTCCAACTGCTTGGATTCCTGAAATACTGTGTTAGTCAAGATTCAGTTGTAGATAACATAAGCATTTTATTTATTTTTAAATACAATTTTAATTTTATATTGGTTTACTTACAAAGTTTATTTTTTAATTTTTAAAATTTTATTATTTTTTGGTGTTTGTACCATCAAATCAGATCTGACTGGGACAGAAGGAGATTGTCCCTCATTCTCCAACAGAACATCTGGTGAATTCGAACCATGCACTCTGGGATTGCAGTGCAGCTTCTTGACACTAGGCCACCAGAGCCTGCCTTTACTTACAAAGTTTGTATGCACTGTTTTTCACACTGAATTGTTCTCATTTCCTTAATGCATCCTGCCAAGAAAACAAACAGATTCATCCTAAAGAGGGTTAAACCACGCTACTCCTTGGAAGCAAGAATTCTGGGGCTTCATCTGACATACTTTGGGCATGTTGCAAGGAGGGACAAGTCTTTGGAGAGGGACATCATACTTGGGAGTGTGGAGGGACAGCGCAGGAGAGGAAGACCCCCTATGAGATGGACTGATTCAGTGACTGGGGTAATTGGGATGAGTGTGTCAGAGGCAGTGGAATTGGCACAGGATAGAGCAGGGTTTTAGGGCTGTTGTACATAGGGTCGCTATGAGTCACAAATGACTCAACAGCACATAACAACAACAACAAAAACATCCCTCCCTCCACCCATCAAATTGTGCGACCCTATCTTTGATTACCATCCCCTCCTATCCTCACCCCTCTGCTTCCACCCTCCCCACGTTGGATCCGCATATATGTTTATCTTTCAATATAGTTATCTTTCAATTTCTACAATAATGGTCTTAAACTATATTTATCCTTATAGGACTGAGTTAGTTCACTTAGTATATAAAGCTCTCCAGTCCCTCCCAAGTTAGGTAGTGCTCTTGGGTGCTGTGTAGTCATTGAAAAGGAGTGAGGTTGATGAGGAAGTAGCATTAACTCTAGCCTTCTGCCTTTGTTACTCTACTCTTTCACTGCTGTCAAATGGAAATGCATTCCTAGCTGTGTTCTCAGAGGCTATAAATCACATGAGAGGAAACATGCCATCTCTCTCCTGCAGAGCAGCTGCTGGATTTGAACTGCCCGTCTTTGGGTTGGTAGATAGCCCATTCCCACTAGGACGGACTCTAGAGCTACTAAAACAGACATATCCCAAGTAGATGGGTTTGACAAATAGACTTTTATTCCCTTATAGTTTGGGAAGCCAGAAGTTCATATAAAGGATCAGAAGAAAGCGTTCTCTCTCTGTTGCTTTGAGGGGAAGGTCTTTGTCTTCTTTCAACATCCATGAGCCTGATGCTACTTGGACATCTCTGTGTCGGCGTCGCTCTCCTCCTGGTTCCAGGAGGTTCCTAGCAAGTCCAGACTCTGGCTCACCTTTCTTGTTGGTAGTCAGGTCTCTCTTTCTCTTTTTAATTTTACTAAGATAAAAGTGACGCAGACCACATCACAGAGATGTTCCTTTCTCAACAGATTAGTACTGTGACCTGAGTAAAGGTGTTGGCATCCAATCTTGATCTCCTTATGCAATTGATCGCATTATAAAAGATTATTGTATCATTGCTTAACTGCCAAATTACATCATCACATAACTTGCAAACCACTGGGAATCATGGGCCAACCAAGCTGACATTTTTGTGGGACACATTTCAATGTATGTCCGCCTCCAAGATCAACAACCAGAATAGAAGCTGAAAATCAACTCACTGGAGAAAAAAAACTAGTGTTGCAACCATCTGGACGCTGAGAAATAAGGAAGCCAATTTCCTAACACCTGACTCAAGGGTTGAAATGTTTTAGCTATGAATTGATGTAAGAAGTAACCACCAGAATTTTAGGCCTGGAGTCCTACCTATTAAATCCACTCCAACAAAATGGATGTTGCCAAGATCACAACCTTTTCTTTTATTTACTAACCTTCTCTTATTGAATATCCATTAGAAGGAATAAGGAAAATATAGCATATAACACTTTAGAAGGTAGATGTATAGTGGTGGTAGAAAAACAAGACAGAACTGATTAAAGGATATTGGGAATCAGGGAAGATAGATTCATGTGCCGATTTGAAGGCTGTGACTACTGAAGCCACATGTCTATCCATGGAAGAGAGTCCTGGAGAGAGGACAGAAAGTGCAAATTCTCTGAGACAGGCACATCTCTGGAAGGTTCTAGGAAGAGTACTTTTTGCACTGGCAAAAAAGAAGGCCCCAGGAATTGATGGGTTACCAGTTCAATTCTTTCAACTAATAGCTGCAAAAGGTCAGGGACTGTAGTCTTCAATATGAATTGAAGCTCAACATCAAGAAGACAAAGATTCTCACCACTGGGCCAATTGGCAGCACCATAATGGATGGAGAAGAGATTGAGGTTGTTAACAGTTACAGCTTAATTGGCTCCACAATCAACATTTTTGGCACCAGTGGTCGGGAAATCAAAAGACAAATTGCATTGGGAGAATTTGCTGTCAGGGATCTCTCCAGGGTGCTGAAGAGCAATGATATCAGTCTTGATACAAAGGTGCATCTAATCCAGACCATGGTCTTCTCAATTAGTTGTTATGCTTCAGAGAGTTGGACAGTGACTAA
>NW_006399864.1:10893999-10906201 GCF_000299155.1 Elephantulus edwardii
TGGATTCAAATGACTTACCTCTGGGATTGCAGTGCAGCTTCTTGCCACTAGACCACCAGAGCCTGCAAAAGGCTAGGATATTGAAGATCTGCCTCACTTACTTTGGACACATGGCCAAGAGAGATGCAGTCCTTGGAGAAGGACATCATGCTCGGAAGGATAGATGGACAGCACAGGAGAGGGAGACCCTGAATGAGATGGATTGATACAGTAACAGCGGGTTGGGGGTAGGTGTGTCAGAATTAGTGAGACTGGCTCAGGACAGGGTAGGGTTCAGAGTTGCTGTACATTGGGTCACTATGCATCGCAGACAACTCAACGAAAACATTCTATGACAGGTTTGGAAGCAAGAGTGGCATCCATTTCCTAAACGACTTACCTCCGGAAACTCTATGGACTTTGATAAATGTTGATGGTTGTAGAGGGGCTTCAGGCCTTTTGTTCATAGAGTAGCTATGAGTCGTGCTCAACTTGAAAGTAATCAACAACATCAACAATAGATGCAGCCCAGGATGAGCTCACCAGTCTATGCCAAGAAATTTAGAGGACAACTGTCTGGTCAACACATTGGAAGAGGTCCATATTTGCTCCCATTCCCAAGAAAGGTGATCCAACAGAATGTGGAAACTATTGAACAATATCACATGTAAGCAAAATACTGCTGAAGGGCATTAAAAAATGGCTTGAACAATGAGTAGGTAGGGAACTACCAGAAGTTCTAGCAGGATTTAGACGAGGCCATAGCCCCAGGGGTATCTTTGCTGATGTCAGCTGCATCCTGGCTGAAAGTAAAGAATACCAGAAGAATGTCTATTTGTGCTTTATTTAAATGCAAAGGCATTGGACTGTGTATATAATAACAAATTATGGCTGACATTGAGAAGAGTGGGAATCCAAGAGCACTTAACTGTGCTGATGTGAAACTTTTTCCTGGACCAGGAGGCTGTTGTGCCAACAGAGCAGGGGATCACTGGATGCTTTAAAATTAGGGAAGGGAGTGTGCCAGGGTTGCATTCTCTCTCCATACCTACTCTATCTGTATGCTGACCAAATTATTCAGAAGCTGGATTCTGAGAAGGAATGTGGCATCAGGATCAGAGAGAGACTCATCAATAACCTGCATTATGCAGATGACACAACTTTACTTGCTGAGAGTGAGCAGGGAATGAAGCACTTGTTGCAGAAGATCAAGGAATGCAGCCTTCACTATGGATTGCATCTCAATATCGAGGAAGCAAAGATTCTTACCACTGGACCTATAGGCAACATCATAATGGACGGAGAAAATACTGAAATTGTCCTCTTGCTTGGGTCCACAATTAATACATTTGGTACCAGCAGTCAGGAAATCAGAAGACATATTGCACTGGGAAAATCTGCAGTTAGGGACCTCTCTAAGTTACTGAGAAGTAATGATGTCAGTTTGAGGATTAAGGAGCATGTGATTTTGGCCATGGTCTTTCCGAGCATCTGAAAGCTGGAGAGTGAATAAGGATGACAGAAGAACAACGGATGCTTTGAGCTATGGTGTTAGAGAAAAGCGCTGAACATCCCACAGACTGCCAAAAGAACAAACAAAATAAATATGTCCTGGAGATGGTGTTCCTGGAGTGCTCTTCGGAGGTAAAGATGATGAGGCTTCACCTCACATACGTCAGGCATGTTGTAAGGGGGGGGCTCTTTCTTGGAGAGGGATATGATGCTTAGAAAGGTGGAGGGCCAGTGAAGGAAAGGAAGACCCTCAACCAGGTGCCGCAATGGGCTTTAATGTGTCAGGAAGTGTGAGGATGGCACGGGATAGGACAGGGTTCAGATCTGTTGTTCATAGAGTCACTATGAATCGTACTCAACTTAACAGCAGTTAGCAACAGCAACTAACAGGGGCGAGCTGAATGCTTTGTACCCAGTGAATAGTTTCATAGAAAGCAATTCAATTAATAAAGCAGAGGAACTGCTGTAGAGAGGCGAGTGTGGGAAGACGAGGCACAAAGTCACTGGACAGGAGAGTCAGGCAAGTTCCTCTTCATTGTTTCCCCGGAAAACTACTTTCAGAGTCTTATGCACTTGCTATTCCACACGCCTGAGTTGCTGTTCCTCCTGGTAATTACAAAGTTCACTACTTCAACTTCAGGCCTCTGCTCAAAATCAGCCTTATCAGAGAGGTTTGGTCACTTACCCAAGATCTCTGCTGTTGTTACCATCCTTACAATCTCTGCTGCACTTAAGCCAATTGTCAGATGCATCACCTTGTCAAGGACTGACACTACGTCAATCCAGCTCCTCGAATGTCTCCTGCTCTGTCACTGACCCTCTACTTTGCCCAGCATGATGTCTTTTTCTTCAGTGACTGGCACTTCCTGAAAACATGGGCACAGTATGTGAGACAAAGTTTCCCTGCCCTTGTCTCTAAGGAGTATCCTCTGTAAACCATAGATGTGCTTTTAATCATGGGGCTAAGTGTTCGTAGTTGTTGATAATTAAAATAATATGGATAATGACTTCAATTCCTTGGGTATAAACGATATTAAAGGCATTGTAATAGGTTATAAGGGTAATTAGACATGGACAATATTTAGTTACCACAAAGAAATAAAGTATGTTTTTAGATAGGTAATACATAAAATTTATTCTTTGATTAGCCCCAAATTACAGATACTATTATTATTCTATTTCACAAATGGAGAAATGAGACTTAGAGAAATTTAAGTATCTGCAACTAAGATGCAGGTTCAGATACACACTTTGAACTGAGGTTTGCTTGACTCCGTAATCCATGGGCTCAACAGATAAACCAGTGTCAGCTAATACCATCAGGTTTTTACCAATTTGATTTGCCAGTGATGTCTGCTGCATCCTGCAGGCCTTGTCTCAGTATTAGCAGGATCTCCTGAGAATGAAATACCTTTTTGCCTGAAGTCCGAGGACAGGACTGAAAAGCTAACATCGCCTTCAAATTGTGCAATTCCAGCACATCCAGTGTGGTTTAACAACTCATCCTAGATTTCATTTATTACCCTGCTGGCGTGTTCCAAATACAGGCTATAGAGACCAAATCATTTGTTTCATGAATCATGAGAGAGCCAGAGCCTTTGGATTTTTGGATGTAGAGGATGTATAATATGCTAGCCATAACATCTCTTATTTCCATGAAAAAATATTTTTTTGTGCTTGCCTTCATATTGTTGAATTCACAGATTTGTAGAAAATTACAGTCATTTTCTTCATCCTAGAGCTAGAAGTTTCCAAGTAAGAAAGCAAATTGACTTTCAGAAAATTTTCTTAGTTCATTTATGCTGAGAAGCATTTTACTATTTGAAGTTTTCTGAGTGTAGCTCAGAGGCAAATGAATCTTTCACTTTTAATAGCATAAAGCATCTGGGAGTTAGTTCGTATCTGTTAGGTTAATAGTTTGTGGAACTGAAATTTTGTAGAGCATTTGTTCTAAATTCAGTGTGGAATGAAAGTCCTTTTCCTGATGGAAGAACCTTGGTGGATATGCATGAGATTGGTTTTGACAAAGATTGCAGTTTTCTCCTTGATTTAATTAGGAGATTCTTATTCTATTTTATTTTAAGAAGATGTCTCTGTGGGATTCATTGAAATGTCTTTTAAGAGACATATGATGCAGACTAGAATTAGTTATCAGCTAATATCAGAGATTGAGGATTCAGTTATTGGACATTCTGGCTGAAGAAGCTTCAAAAGTATGAGATACTTTTTAAGAACACTCTTAAGGTTATAAAAATCGGGCAAAAAGAAATATAAACTCTTCCTTTTAAGTTAACAATCTCATCTTATGTTATTCAAGATAAATGATAAGCAAGAAATTCCTCACCATTTTTTTAGTTTTAAACATTTTTGGTGGAGAATTTATTTTGTGAAAGATGTAAAAATTCAAATGCAAATCCAGCCTCTTCATGATGTACCAGGGATATTATTCTCTCAATGAATTTTGATCATCATAGAATAAGGCTAATTGATCTCATCTTTAATTATAAATCAACAATGATTATATGTAAAAGCCAAACACTACAAAATAAACACTTTGTGAATTTAAATTGCATTTGAAAAATACTACTGTTAATGGTGGATTTTCTCTTTGCATTCTGCTTTTTTTCCTTACTATTGTGATTTGAAAGTTTATAGAGCAAATTGGTTTTCCATTCAACTATTCACATACAGTTTATTTTATGGCATTATTTCAATACACAGAGCGTATCCATACTCTCCCTAGTTCTTTCCTGTGTTGCTTGTTTTTCCATTCCTCCTCCTATCTTACCCCTTCTCAACTTTTGAGCTTCATACCTGGGCAAATGCTACCTGGTTTTACTTTATGTGGTTAATTAGGATTGAGTGCCTCCCTGGTCTCTTGTCTGACTGCAGGTTGGGCCATGAGGGTTTAAAGGGTGACCAAAGGCTAAATATTCTACTTCTGACCCCCATTAAGAATACTGCCAATCACTTCCTCCAAAAGCTGACCATAGAAATTCCATATGACTCAGCTATTCCACTGCTTGGAATATAATCCAAGAGAACGAGAACTGAGGAACAAATGGAGACTTGTACACCAGTGTTCATAGCAGTGTTATTCACCATCTCAAGAACATGGAAACATCCCTAAAGTCCAACCATAATAGAATGGATTGAGAAATTATGGTATATTTATATTTACATGATGGAATACTATACAACACGCAGGAGCAATGATTTTGTAAATACTACCTAACTTTGGAGGGACTGGAGAGCATTATCCCAAGTGAACTTACTCAGTCTCACAAGGACAAATACTGCCTAAGACCATTACTGTGGAACAAGTATGAGGATGGGTGGGGGGAGATTGAGGACAGGGGTGAGGATGGGTCTGGATAGGGGAGTGTTAATCATAGGATCACACAATTTGATGGATGGGGAGGTGTGAAGGAAATGGTAAAGATCCAGTGTCAAAAAATGATATATAAAAAAATTATCACTACTATTTACTGTTATAATTGACTCATGACCAATTTGTATGCCATAATTCCAATAATGATTTGCAAAAGAAAATTCACTGTTGTGACTCTTGCAATAATTGAAAGAACATTTATGAGTTATACCACCTGGTCTTCTTTTTAATCTAAATATCTGGACTTGAACTCAATAATCACAGAATTATTTGCGAAGAATGGTATTGCAGAGCAAAATAAAGTTTAATTTCTAAAAAAAGATTATTTTTATTTTATTTTTTTAAATCCTTCTTACAGTTGTAGCTGACTCTATGTCACCTGACAACATACAGGTCAATATAAAGGTCGAGTTACAAGTCAACACCTGAGTGGCCTTCAGATGCCTGCTTGTGATTTGGTTTTGTTATTCTTTAAAATCTAGAACACTTTTCCCCCTAAGGACAACATACCAGGCTAGTCTATGAAAGCTTATTTAATAAGTAAAGTGGCTAAAATAGTATATCTTTTCTTTTTTTAAAAAAGTTGGAGTATAATAGCTTTGTCAAAACTAACACTTAAATCACTGAATGAAAAGTGTCTCATAAAGCACAAAATTCTCTCACTTTCAATTGATCCTGTGTTAAGATTGTCCTCATCTTTCAACACTTCCCACTGGTACACTGGCCATGGATGGAGAGAAATTTATCACACTCTGCAGTAATTGTTAACTTATGCAGTTGTCTTCTTCTCTAGGAGAATTTTTTAAATTATTTTAAAAATTTTACTTTATTATTTTTTCTTTTGTATGTATGTGTGTACCATCAAATCAGATCTGATTGGTATGGGAGATTGCCCTTCCTTCTCCACCAGAGCACCTGGTAGATTCGAACCATGTACCTCTGGGATTGCAGTGCAGCTTCTTGCCACTAGGCTTCCAGAGCTCCCTTAGGAGAATCTTTTGTAAATGGGAGCTTTTACTAGACAATGATTTGAGACATTAAAAACAAGTAATTTTTCAGAGAATTTAATTATGAGTACATTGCAAGGGAAAAGTCATGGAGAAGATTAATTCAAAGATCCACTCTTGGTTAAGGACATTTTTTGGAGCTGCGGATGGTTAGCCAGTCTTTGTTAGAACACAGAAAATAAATTTTTTTAACAACCATGGAAAGCCAGATCTTAAGCTCATTAAAGTTTATCAGAAAATTGCTAATGCATTTGTTTTTGTTAGCTGTTGCTGGGTGGATTTTGACTCCAGGAGACCCCATGAGTTCAGAGCAGACCTGCTCTGTAGGGCTTTCAAGACTGTGTTGACCTTTCAGACACAAACCATGTATTTTGAACAAACCACCTTTTTGTCTTCTGAGGCGCCTCTGGGTGCCTTCCAATAGCCAAGCAGGAAGAGCAGTTGAGCATTTAACCCTTTACACCACCCAGGGATCCAGGTGTTTTCATCAGGAGGGCTACTTTCTTCCAAAAGGACCTTGGTGGCTCAATGGTTAAGCCCTGTCCAATTAAAATGCTGGCAGTTCTGGTTCAAACTCACCCAGTTGCTCCATGGGATAAAAAACCTGGGCATCTACTTCTGTATAGATTTTTAGCTTCATAAACAAACTTGAATTTAGCCTTGTTATAGAGTCCAAATTTAGCTTCCTTCTTTTGGAGAACACAAGGATGTACTGAGGGGCAGAGTACACAGAGAGAATGTATGTGTGTGTGTGTTGGGGGGGTAGAGAGAGAGAGACTCAGCCACTCAATTTAAGAATACAAAATCAGGAGAACTGTGCCCTCAAGCACTGCAATTATTTATGGAAGCACTACGATTACTTATGACAAGGCAGATGGTGCATAAGCATGTTGAAACAAAACAAGGAAGAATGCAAGTGTGAACGGCAGTAAATTTCAATCTAGTAAAGGCTAGCTTAAAAACACGATATCCTGGTAGAGTCTGTAGCACTCAGCAATTACGGGGAGGCCGATCCTAGTTTAGAAAAATGATACCCCAGCAATTGATTCTGAACAACAGAAGGGAATGTTTAGGCAAAGGATTATCTCAGGAGACTAGGCTTGATGGCCATGAATATGATTTGTTTTCGTAGCAGGTCTTTGTAGAACACTTAGTCTTCTTATTCACTTATATTTAATGCCAGTAGTGGACAGAAAGTTATGCTACCAAGTCCAAGGTGGGTGATTTTAATCTGCGGCCCTCAGGCCTGGTTCAAATTGTTTTTCTGTCAAACATTCTTCTAGGTGGTATAGCACTGGTCTGTGCATTGCTGTACAGTGGCAACTGGTGTTTGCTGTGTTGCTGAACACTGTGACACTGATGTGCCAAATGTGATAATGGTTACTCATGGTGGGCAGTATTTCCAGGAGCTTTCCGATTAAAACAAGCTTGGAAGCAGGAGTGGCATCCACTTCAGAAATGGCTTGCCTCCAGAAACTCTATGAACAGTGCTCAGGCCTTTCATTCATAGGGTCGCTATGAGTTGAATGTACGGCACGGAACAACAACAACACAACAAGTCCAGAACATGTGCCACCAACCAAAAGACTGCCTGTTTCTGGTGGTTCAAAGTCACTTCCTGAAAGAAAGATGGGCAATTTCCTGTCAGATTTGTAGTGTGGAAACCAATAGAGAGTTCCTGTGAACCACTGCCTCACTTGAAGGCAGTGAGGTGTTATATTTTATGTGAATTCTCAGGGGTTTTTGGCCAACATTGTTGCTGATGTTCTTGTTGGGTGCCAATGAGTTAATTTCTGACTCCTAGCAACCCAAGGACATAGCAAAACTGTTCCACAGGGTTTTCTAGGCTATGAACATTATGACAACAGACCACCGGATTTTTCTGCCTTGGAAACACTGGATGTGTTCACACTGACAACATTTTGGTTAACCATTGCCCCATTATGAAGGGCTTTTCTTTGAAAAATCTAGAATTTTAGCACTTTGAAAGGAATATAAACCCCAGAGATTGGTCAGAGAATACAAATGCATTGTGAACATGTTGTTGCTGTTGTTAGGTGCCTTCTAGCCACCTCACAGGCCCAAAGTACGTGAGACGAAGCTTCATTACGACGGAGCACTCTGGCTGCACTTTTGAGGCCGCACTTCGCATAGAGGGCCGACATCATTCTCAATGTGTCTTACACTCATCTGAAATATTTTGTTGGGTGAATTTATTGAATCAACGTGAAGACGTGTTTTATCGTTCTTTTTTAGTTTCTAGATGAAACATCTGATCCTTAGCATAGACTAAGTGCTAAGTTATAGCCTTTGATGCTTGAAAAAGGAATTACATCCTGTTCACGAGTGATGCTTCATTTCTCATACTCTGGGCATGTCATTAGGAAAGGCTGCTCCTTGGAGAGGGACGTCAGACTTGAAAAGGTAGAGGGCCAGCGAAAGACAGCAAGACCTACAATGAGATAAATGAATGCAGTGTCTGCAGCAATGGGCTCAAGTGTGTCAGAGGTGATGAGGATGGCAAAGGCTAGGACAGGATGCAGATGTGCAGTTGTTCATAGGGTCATTATGAGTCGTACTCAATAGCACTTGACAACCATCACAACAAATATCAGAAGAGGTCAGTCCTTGGAGAGAGAGATCATGGTTGGGTGGAGAGTCAGTGAAAGAAGACCCTCAAGGAGATACACTGAAAGGGTGATTGTGATGGGCTTAAGGAAGACAGAGATTGTGAGGATGATGCTGATGGTGCCGGGTGGGCGGGGTTTCATCCTGTTGCTCCCAAGGTCTCTATTAGTTGGAGCCAACTCAGTACCACCTAACGACAACATCTGAGAAGCTTGAGAATTCTGATACATTTGCCATGTTGTTGGTATGCGGAGTGTTCTTTTACAGACTTGAGTTAAACCATGCTTCAGAGTATGTATTTGTGCCATATAAGTTTATGAATATAGTTTTCCTGTTTTTAACATTTTAGTATTAATTTAAATAACACATTTTAGTCTTTCAAGGGATTTTATTGTTCTTTTATTATATTTTTCAAAGAACTATTAAAAAGCTAGAAGAAAATGTATCAGCATTAACATCTCACATAAAGAGATGTTTCATGTCCTTGGGAGCATCATACAACATTTCTTCCTTTAAACTCCTGGTACTAGCAGTAAGGAAATAAGGAAATGTATTGCTTTGGTCAAGTCCACTGTCAGGGACCTCTCCAACACATGGAAGAACAATAACATCAATTTGAAAACTAAGGTGTACCTAATTTAGGCCAGAGTCTTTTCAATTACTTGTTATGTATCTGAGAGCTGGAAAAATGAATAAGGATTACAGAAGAAGAATTGATGCCTTTAAACTGTGGTGTTGGGGCATAGAGTCCTTCTCATTCACTAGAATTATCTAGCTGGTACTTTTTGCAAAGAATTAGTTATCTTTTCCTTTAAGTAGTAATTTTATCTTACAAAATATATTGATTAAATGAGTTTTGCTTTCAAAGAAAAGTATACTGTTTCAAGAGATCATTATCTTACTCATAAAAAAAAATAGATAAACTAGAATAAGGTACACTTTGCTGAACCCGTCAAAAATCCAGAGATAAGACATTTAAGTGAACTAGACTCCTGGGGACCCCAAGGTCCTTGGGACTCTTCTGCTCTTGAGACTTAGTTGTTTAGGTCCACTTGAGCGATTTAATGCTCAGTGGAGGGGAAGTCATATGGCTGCACTTGCAATATCCCTCTTGTCAGTAATCCTGTATCAATGAGTGCCAAGCTTAAGAGGGGAAGAAAGGATGCTATTTGTTGGCCTTCTAAAACTCCACATTCTGTCTAATTAATTAAAAAGGCTTTGTGGGGTAGACATAGATTTGATGGGTTAGTTTCCTAATTAGACTTCTTTCTTCTTAGAAGATGACATGTTACCCTATGCAAACATTCTAGTTGATTTGATAGACTTTTGTAAATAGATAAGTGGTTTGTTGTTGCTATGTGCTATCAAGTCATAGATGACTCATGTTGTCTCTGAGAACAACAAATCTGAACCTTGTCCTACCCTGGGCCTTCCTTATGATCTCAACATGCTCAAGCCCATTCCTACAATCACCATGTCAATCCATCACCTCGAGGGGTGTGCTCTCATTCTCTGACCCTCTTCCTTTCCCACAATGATTCCCACCCCTCAAGGACTAGTCCTTCCTGACAAAATGCACAAAATCTATGAGATGATTCTCACCAGAAAGCAAGAATGTAGGTCATTATTTCATGGAATCAGATAGTGGGTCAAACCAACTTTCTCTAGTATCAAGCCTCTCTCTAAACATGTACGTCTTTTTCAGTTGATCTTTTATTTTATTTTTTTAAAATCTTATTTTATTAATTTTAATGAACATTTACAGAGATTTTGGATTTCCATTCATTCATTGTTGCACTATTTTCTCTACACGCCCCCCCAGTTCGTTCCTCTTTTTCTCCCCCTTGAAAGTCTGTTTTAATTGTCCCATTGCCACAGTGCTTGTCAAAACCAGTTCTTATTAATCTCCTTTGTCAGTGTGTCCTTTGCCATTCCCTATCACTCCTCCCTGAGAGAGATTTCACCCTGATTCATAAGGAAAAGGGGATGGCGTATTCTCTTAGCTACTTCCTGCTGAAAAGGGATGCTGTGGGTTTCAGGATGAAGGTCTTCTCTCACTACTCTAAAGGGCCCCTTTGGCAATAGGAAACACATAGACTACTGTGGAGATTGGTTTTGGAATTTAGATGCACTGTTATCACTTGTGCTTAGCCATACATGTTCATATCCTTGAAGATGCATCATGGAACTGTTGCAGCCTAGAAGACACAAATTTAACTAACAAGTTAAAAGTACATGAGTCAAAAAGTAAAAGCAATAATATTCCAAGTAGAGGTTCTTACAGTGGTACAAATCAAGTTACAAAGGGGAGGTAGTTCTTAAACATGTATGTCTTGTTAAAGGTCTGTGCCATCATGTAAATTTCAACACAAAGTGAGCATATAAGGTAGGATAGAATTGTCCCATAAGGGTTTCTAGGCTGATATTTATAGGACAGTGCATTGTCCTGTCTTTTCTCCTGAAAACTGTTAGACCCAAACTACCTGAGTGCCACCAAGACTCCTAAAACTTATAAAGTATGTGTGAGCCTTTTATTAAATGCCAACATTATCAATAGGTGATATTTTATATTTTAAAAATTGTCACAAAAATGAGCTCATTTCTACTTGAGTAGAAAAGCTAAAAGCCAAAGATATTTTACCAGGAGTTATTTTAGATATTCAGTACCCCTGAATAGATATTTATGGTTCTTGGACTAAGAAATAAAATTTTGCCTGCCTAGTAACTACTTGAGATTATGAAGTTCAGTAGAAATAACTTATTACATTAATTAAGAGACATTGTAATGACATATTTAATAATAGAAATCATGCAGTGTTACTAAGGATAGGCTGGATATATAAAATAATGTCTTCATGACTTGAAGTTATCCTGATTCACTTTCTAAAAATAACTCTTAATGTATTTCATTTCTCTGGTACTTTTATTACAATCCTCTATGAATATAATTTAGCCTAGGTAGGTTATTTCATCAAATAAGCATAAATTGTACTAAGAGCAGGAAATAATAAAATTATGTGCAAGTATTAAAATGACCAAGAGTAAATGATAAAAATAAATTTAACCTAACTGCCAATCATAAAAATAAATTACAAGAGTTGAGGGAATAAAAAATACAAACCTCAAGTGAAAAAAAGAAATTGGATTCTAAATCCCAGGCAAAGTTGGTGAATAAAATTGATTTCCATGCAAAAAAAGGTTTGGATCCATAACTATACTAAGACTTTACTTCAAACCAACAAACTTCAGTTTAGATGCATTCTTATTCTGAGCTGCAGCTTATCTGTCTCCCTTTCAGGACAAATAGTGTTGTGAATGAAAAGGAAAGATGAGGTGAACTAGCTTGAAGCTCCTCATGAATAGAATGCCATCCATATGAAGAGAAAGAGGAGAAAGTAGGACCAGAAGTTAATATACGTTACCAACATCCCCCGAACACTGACTCCTAATAGGATCAAAATAAACCCTTTGTTATGGGTTGTTTGACTTTTCAATACACTCTGCAGAACTAACCATTGTGTAGGGTTTTTCCATCAGAAAACATATATCTCTTCAAGATGGTTTTGACAATATTGCTATGCTGTCAATAAAAAACCCCTCAATGACGTTATCTTCTATTAAAACAAAAGTCCCAGACAAAACATGAGGCTATTTATATGTAAGATTTTATTCAATTAAAAAAAAA
>NW_006399864.1:10907156-10909009 GCF_000299155.1 Elephantulus edwardii
CAAGTGGTTTGAGTCCACCAGCTGGTCTGAGGGAGAAAGATGAACAACCTCCTCTCGTGCCATTTCCAGCCTCTGAAAGCTCGCTGGAGGGTCAGTTATGAGTCAATTCTAACTCAAGGGCACACAACAACAACAACAACAACAAACAATAACCTTACAGTAACATTCAGGTTCTAGGCTGATGCTCCATTCCTTTGATATCGTAAGTGGTTAACCAGCCTCATGCTTGGGAAGAGGTCAAAGAGTCTGCATTTTCCTGAACAGCAGAGGGGCTCTCAAGTTCTAGAAAGCACCAAGGAAGGGTCTCCATGGTTTTTGGTCTTTTGTTCAATTAAGTTTCTTACTGTTTGCAAAAATGAAGCTGGCCTTGTCTGATACTGTGGTTAAAAAGAGGTTGTATAATTACTTCCAGAATCATAAATGTACAGCTTTCTCTAGTAAGTACTTGAAATCTGTCGAAACTTATTGAGTTGGAACATATCTCAATCTTTTCATTTAACATCAATTTGCCCTTCTTACAGCATTTATGGAAATCCTTCAGTGGACTGGGTCCCTGTGACCAAGATCAGGTGTTTGCATCAGGGACTGGCCGGTTAAAGGAGACAATAGGGATACAGAGTCTAGCATAAAATGGAGAAGGAGTGGACACTGACTACATAGATGTACCGGTGAGAATACAAAGAGGAGGGACATTCCAATGTCTGAGACTTACAGGAGAAGAAGAAGGGTTTGAGAACTGTCCCAGGAGCAGTAAGAAGTAAGACCCAAGAAAAAAAGAGAAGCCCAGAGAAGGAAGGTATCAGGTTTGGAGTCAAATGCAAGTTAGTAAAAAAGCCATGCTGATAGATTTTCAGAAGCCCTGGTGGCACAGTGCCCAAGTACCCAGCTAACCTGAAGGTCAATGGTTTGAATCCACATGTTATTGTTTGGGACTTTCAATGCTGTGTAATCAGTTCTGACTGATGACTGACCCTCTCTTGGTTTTCTTAGGCTGTAACTTGCAATGAGAAGAGATTGTCCATTTTTCTCCTGAGGAGGCACAGGTAGATTCCAATCAGCAGAACCTCACAGCCTTGGGATCAGCACTCAGCTCCCTTTAGACTGTGCTACCAGTTTCCAATGAGGGACAGAACATTTCGCTTAAAGATTTGAATCCTCCTAAACCGGTTACAGGGTTGCTAAGATTCAGGATCTGCTCCACTGTGGAGGATTTATTTAATCAGTTCCCTCACCTTGTTGTTTTCCTCTATCAGGTCACCAGAGATACGGATCCCTCAGTAAATGACTCAGTGATTTATGGACTTAGGGTTTCTGCCAGTTGATCTTTTAGTTCCTAGTTCCTGTCTTCCTTCTTCATAGACTAGCTTTTCAGGAGTTACTTCTCCTACCTTTCTAACTTTACATTATTTTTATTTGAGGATGTTCCATGATTCCGAAAAGCATTTGTTTGACAAGCAGCCATCAACAGAGTCTTATTGTTGGAGGCCATTCAGTTGATTACGACTCCTCGTGACCTGTGAACAGCAGATGGGAAGCCTGCCTTCTTCTGCACCATCCTCCTGATCCCTACCAAGGGCGAGCCATTGGTGCAGTTGCTGTGTAAAATGATTTTATTTTTGTGTGTACCATCAAATCAGATTTCACTAGTACAAGGAGGAGATTGTCCCTCCTTCTCCAGCAAAGCATCTAGTGGATTGGAATCACTCACCTTTGGGATTGCAGTACAGCTGCTTGCTACCAGGTTACCAAAGCTTGCCAGTACATATACTCTTAGGCTTTGTGGAAGTAATGACCACCTAGAATCCACCACAGACACTCACTTTCTTTTTTATTTTAAGGCTCTTTTTTTTTAA
>NW_006399864.1:10914404-10914978 GCF_000299155.1 Elephantulus edwardii
AGTTCTGGTTTCTTTAGGGTATATTCCCAGTAATGAATTGCTGGGTCAAATGGTATTTCTATTTTCAACTTTTTGAGAAAGTGCCATACAGCCTTATATCATTTTGGATGATGGCCATTCTTTTATGAGCCAATCTATTATTTAGCTACAAGATAACATAAGATTTGAACTGTCTCAAGATAGCTTTCTCAAAGAGCCCTCTAAACCCAAGCAGACCCTCAGGTTGGGTTGTTTGTTTGTTTAAAGGAATTTGACATTCTGCACCACATTATTCTCCTATTCTACCAAGAAACACCCATTATGGCCTTGATTAGAAGAGTTGGCAGTGATATCTGGGCAACATCTACTTCTGATCTCAGAGTAGATGATGTCATGATTTCTGGACTCTGTCATGTAGTCTAGTTTCTTCTTTGAGTCTTTAGTATTCTTCTATCTTTTTAATTATTTTATTGATTTTGTTGTTGTAGATGAGACTATACACAGCAAAAGATAGCCACATCAATTCAACAACTGATACCATTGTGTGACATTGATTATATTCACATTGTGCAACCCTCTCACCCTTCTTTTCTGC
>NW_006399864.1:10915460-10919368 GCF_000299155.1 Elephantulus edwardii
GGTGGCTTGCGTTTTTACCCTGTTGGAGAAGTTTTTGGATGTGCATAGGGATTTGATTCTTAGAAGATGCCATTCATCTACTTCATCTTCTCCTGGTTGTAGAGGACACTCACTTTCATCATCTTTGTTTTTTGTCTTTTCCTTACCTGTTAGTCCAAGGTAAGAGAATGTGCCTGGAGTCAAAGAAATCCATAATTCAGCTATCAAACCAGGTCACTGTGAACATTTCAGAGTAGAATCTAATCCCTAGATGAATTCGTTTATAGGAATGGACAGTGTATTAATGTTCAATTAATGGACTATTTTTAGACATGAATGCTACTTTCTGCATTTAGCAGTTTTCTAGATGGGAGAATTTATTTATTGTTTATGGAGTATGGATCTGAGAGGATAGGAGGAAATAAAAGGTTAACTGTGACAATCATATGAATTTAAAAAAGACAATGGTTATGAAAATATTATGTTTCCCTGGCAGATAAGAGACCCTTGATAATTACTTATTGAGTTAATGAATGTTGAATAAAAGAATGTTGGTCTTTTGCCAGTAGTCCTGGTATCTTAAAATCAGTGCAAATCAGTGGACCTGATTTAAGGTGCTAGGCTGTTTCAGTGTAACACAGTGTTACACAGACCTTAATCCTCCATTTGGAAAGTTCTGGTATTTTTCCTAAAGCAACAAATCCTAAGGAGAAGAACACCTTGTTTCCTATCTTCATGCCCATGTAACCTGTCTGGCACCTTTTCTCTGTTACATGCTCTGTCATAATGTTTCTGTCCTTTGTTTGTCAGAGATTCAGTGTTGCAATGATTCTGTGAACTTTTCTTTAACAAGAAGAGTCCAGACAAAATAATAATGATATGCAAATGAGGTATGAAGGAGTAAAGATTTTTTTAAAATTTCATTTCATTTTTATTCAGCAGAGCATTGGTATAATAAATTCTTCCAGAAATTCCTATTTTCGTTCTAATCAACTTAATAGAGGTAAAAATCTAATTGTTGTCCTGTCTAAAGAAATGGTTTTTCTTGCCCAGCAGAGAAAGCCTTGCATGTTCCTCCAAAGTCCACTTTGTCCTGCTGATTTCTGAGTATTAGCAAGTGATTTGTAATTGTCATCTTGAGTTTTCTTACTAGAAATTGAATGCTGTATTTCTGCACATTGATAGGAGGAGACAAGGAGTACATTTTCATTAACTCTTCATATTTAGTAAAATTTTATTTTAGTGCAATTTGATTTTACTTCTCAGTCGATCACAAAATAATTTATAAAGAGTAAAAATAAAATGAAAGAGCCATGTTTCCTTCTCTATCTTGAGGTTTAAAAAGAGAACCTCTGATCTGGAAATTCTCTGCCCCTCATAAATAAAAAGAGCCCTGGAAGCATAGTGCATAACATATCAGGCTGCTAACTGAGAGGGTGGCAGTTCGAATCCACCTGGATCTGCACAGAAGAAAGATGAGCAGCCTCCTCCGGTAAGGCTTCTAGCCTTGGAACCTTGGTGGAGTGTCGTCCCGAGTCAGAGCTAATGCAATGATAGCAGGGCTTCCAATAAATGGCAAAGAGGCATCTTGAAAAAAATTCCTGTGTAGATTTGTAGAATGAATCTGGAATTTCTTTTTAAATATCAACTTATATAAATCTTATTTATCTGTGGCTTGGCCAAACAATCAAACCACTGTGTGCTAAGGATTACTATAATGGAAAGTTTCAAATGTCTTTCAATATTTGACAGTAATTCATAAAGAGTGCACTTGGGTGCACTTTCCACCAAATCCATAACATTTTTCTGTTTTCTAAGTCAGGTAAATATATTCTATTATTTATACTATATCCTTGTCAAAGAGAAACGATCTAATGACAAGACAACTGTGTAGCAATAACTTGCAATTTTCTCTATTGATGTTGTTGTTGTTGGGTACCGTAGAGCTGGAATCCACCCATAGCTGACTCTCCAGCAGGTTTTCAGAGGCAGTTTATCACCTGGGAGAAGATTGCCCATCCTTCTTCATCTTCTGAATTGATACCTACTTAAAATATTTTAAAAGTTTCAGACTGTCTAGGAGGGGGAAAAAAGATTGAGGAAGAGCTTAAATCCTTCTATTCTAGGTGTGTTTCCATTAATAAACATTTAGATACTATAACACATTGAACGTTTACAACATTTAACCAAGCTCCAGAGGGAAATGAAATCAATGGTGCTTTGTCCTATAGTCAGAACTAACTCATAGCTGACCCTCCAGCAGGTTTTCAGAGGCAGTTAATTGCTTGGGAGGAGACTGCCGATCCTTCTCCTATGGAGTAGCTGGTAGATTTGAACCATGTGCCTTTGGGATTGCAGTGCAGCTTCTTACCACTAGGCCATGAGAGTTCTTGAAGTGAAATCAATAGAAAGTCAAACCAAATCAATCTGAATTTTTCTGACTCATTCAATTAGACGCACTGATAAAGTTGCACGGTGCATTGCATTCTTCCTATGTTGTCTCTTGTGTAACTGTGGGTCCTGAAATAGAACCTTGTGTGAAGAAATTCCAGATGATCGAGATAAAACATGTTCCCTTACTGTGCCAATAAAAAATTGCTTTTGGCTGCCATTTATAGAGACTGGAAAAGGTGCATGTCTTAGGGTGTTTTCACAGTAAGAGTTTCAAGAGTTGCATAGTTCTGGGCTGGTTGGATGACTCAATGAATCTTGTCTGCTTTCAGTGTTCTGCTCTAATACTAAAGAGGGCATCTATACTCAAGTTAACACCATAGTCTCAAAATCACTGTTGAAACTCCAGCAATCACATCGTCATTCCAGGCAGAAGTGAAATAGAAAACAAAGAGCAAAAATTCTGTGCCAGCTAAGTCAATACCCTTTTCAAATAACTTTTACAGAAGATCCACTTGGAATTTTTGCTCACATCTCATTGGTCAGAACTTTGTAACATATAGTCACAACTACTTGTGAGGAAATAAGGGAAATGTCATTTTCTGGTGGTGGTAGGTTGGCAATTCCCACAATCAACCTTTAGCAATTCATTTTGGTTCAGTCAGAAGAAAGTAATAATTTGGAAAAAAAATTACTGAAAGAGAATTACATTCTTAAATTTTTCACCGTAACAAGCAGTGCTTGTTCAAGAAAATCCTTGAACAAGTTCCAGGGAATTCTTTGAAGAACACAGTGTAAAACAAACTTTGCAATAAACACATGGTGACTATGGATAACCTTTTAACTTTACTGAAAAGAAATTTCAGTCTTAAAATGAGGTAATAATATTCAAATATTGGACTTTGAGCATTTAAAACGTCTTAGAATTGAAATTTAAAAAAAATAAATATAGCTACTCACACAGCTTGTGTTGAATTATAGATATGTTTATTAGGGTATCGGAATTACTATTTAGACCAATTTGACATCTATTTTATTTCTCTAACTCTTGACTGTCACAGTACACAAAGGGCCCTGTAGAAAAGTGTTGTTAAGTTTTCTAGTTTTTACAATTTGCTGGTTTCGTGTTTAGCTGAGTCTTAGAAGGCTGTAATTGAAGTGTCTTCAAGATACAGAGGATGAAGACAAGATAAACAGTCAAAACTATTAAAACTGAAACCGAGCCCTTTTTATTTGTGCTGGAGAAAGGAAGTTGATAGTCTTCTCAGACTATAAACAGACAGTCAAAAATTATATGGTGTTCTCTGAGCTTTTATATATTCTGTCAATAAAAATCCAGTTACTGTTATCTATATTTCATACACGACTTTCATAATTCATCTAATAAAAGAACAGATGGTTTTGGACAGTTACTAGCATTTTCTTGCACATTGCAACAACTAGATTATTCTTTTCTCTGAGGCCAGTAAACTTCTGTTTATTTCTTCAAAGAAATAATTCAGTAAAACTTTAATTTACCCAAACTCTCAGCCAATTGG
>NW_006399864.1:10924278-10959508 GCF_000299155.1 Elephantulus edwardii
CACGGAGCTGCTGTTGTGAATCCATAAGTATTCTGATAGTTAATTTTTGAAAGGGTATCACCAGGCCTTTCTTCCAAGTTACTCCCTTAGATGGACTCTAACTTCCAACCTGTGAATTACTGTGTCAATCATCTGCACCACTGAGGAATTCTCTGTGTATTACTATGTATTTTTCACTGAATCTTTTTGTTTTTCCTATAGGACAGTTTCCCCTCTGCTCTGTGGTACCTTTATTTTAGGATTGAAGGTGAAAGCCCAGTGGCACTGCTGGATTCATGGCAGGAGGCCTCAGTTTGTAGTCTGTGTAATGTCTTCTAAAGGAGCCACTGCCAGGGAGGAACACATGCCTCTACTACTCATGGTTCATTGGTCTAAGGAAGATCCAGGACCAGCCCTGAGATTTGTTAAGTGGAGAAATAAGATAACAACACACTTGTGTTCATTGTGGATGTCAAGGCCAAGAAGCATCAAATCAAACAAGCTGTAAAGAAGCTCTATGACATTGATGTGACTAAGTTCAACACTTTGATTAGGCCTGATGGAGAGAAGAAGGCCTATGTTCGACTTGCTCCAGACTATGATTCTTTGGATATTGTCAACAAAATTAGAAGCAAGAGTGGTATTCACCTCCTAAACAACTTGCCTCTGGAAACTCCATGAACTTTGATAAATGTGGGTAGTTGTAGAGGGGCTTCAGGCCTTTTGTTCATAGGATCGCTATGTGTTGAGCTTGACTCGAAGGCAATCAACAACAACAATAACAAACTGAGACCAGCTGGCTAAATTTTTCTCACCATTAAAAAAAAAAAGAATCTTTCTACAAGGAGAGTCAGAGAATACTTTGAACAATAACACAAATCACCAACCATGAGATGATAGAGAAGATTTCTTGGGCTCCTTCAAAAGTCTACTACTGGAGGCTGACTCTTAGAATTCCCTCCAAACCAGTTACTCAGGTCGAGTCTTCCCCAGCCCAAGAGCCATCTTATTTTAACTCTTGCATTTAGAAAAGCAATCTTCTGGGGAGGAGGGGCAGGGAGAAAAGTGTAACAATGAATGACTGGAAACCCTAAGTCTCTGTAAACTTTCATTTAAAGTAATGAGAGAGAGAGAGAGAGAGAAAGAGAGAGAGAGAAGAAAAGGAATCTTCTCTCAGCCTTTGGAGAGAAGAGGGTTGAGCATGGAGATCATAACCCTAATTCAGATAGAACAACAGACAACATTATTTCTTACGCAAAAGTCAAATCTCAAAATGATCCTACATAAATTCATCAGTTAATATTCAACTTTCTTGCAACTTGTTTCTAACTTTTTTTTTTCAATGCTTGCTTACCTTTCCCTAGGAAACCTAGATCCCAATCTTTTATGTATCATTAGCTGGGCCCCATGGGCCTTACATTTATTTCCACTTCTTTGTTTTCTATTCAGTCATCCTTTCTAAACAATTCTTCTTCCAGGCAATGAGCTCTGTGTGTTTCTGCTGCGAACAGAATGGCCCTGGGTGCTCTGTGCAAATAGAAACAATTACTTCTCTTGGCTTTAGAGAAAAGAGATTTTCCTTATAAACCTTAAAATAAATATTTGTAATTTTTGCACCGAACAAGCTAAGTGGATTAGACCATTTCAGACTCTGATGGGAGTGCACTCATGTCTTCTTGGTTAGCTAATAAATGATATAAATTCTTTCTTGGCTGTGGAATATCCAAAATGCAGTCATCATCTTTCTAATTTAACTTGACAAAACTCTGGGATCAAAAGGTTGGTTTAAAAAGCCCAGATTCCCCTCTTGCTGGGATTTGGTGTCTTGGCCATGTGAAAGTTCCCTGGCTCAATTTGCTCATTTAGAAAGCAAGAATAACTTTTTCCCCCAACCTGATTGATCAGTGTTATTATTGTTGTTAGGAAGCACCTAGTAGACTGACTCACAGCAACCACAAGTACAACACAACAAAACTCTCCCTGATCCTGCACTGGGCTCATAATCTCTGCAGTGTGTAAGCCCATTATAGTCATTATGACAATTCACCTGTCTTATTGCATCTTCTCCACAATGCTCCACTTTTCCAATCAACCTGTTATTCTCCAAGGGCTGGCCCCTCTTGACAGTAACCCTGTGGTGTTAGCCCAGAAGTTGGAGGTTTTTTTAAGGTGCTTAGCTTCTGGTCTCCAGTTACTTTAATTGCAGGTACACGGTCTTGCAAATCACCAATAGTTGTGGGACGAACATAAGAGAAGGAGTGCTTCCCACACTGAACAGCAAGACTGGAGGAGAGCAAGGCTTGTGGTGAGCAAGGGCTGTGGCAGCCAGACCCTGGTGAGAGTGAAACCCTGAGGGTGGAGAGACTAAGGCATTGCTGTGGACAAAAGGTGGCAAGATGTGACTTGAGGTTTCTTGCTTTTGTGCTGGCCACAATTAAAGGTTTGGCTGTTTTTGCTGGATGCTTGAAGGAGAAACTGACTTAGAACTTGCTGGATGCTTGTTTGCTTGTCAGCAAACTTTGCTGGATGATTTGGATTTGACTGCTGAACTGAAACAAGATTGTGCCTTGGAACTGTCAGGCTAAAACCTGGACTTGTATTCTGCGATATTGTCTCCCCACTCAATTCCCTAATAAACCCAATTGTTGGCACCATAACTCTGTGAATCAACAATGAATAAACCAACCTCTTGCTGCTGGTGCTCTGTAGGCACTGTGGAGCTGGGCTAATGGTACTTTATCTGCTTTTGGTTCTAGGGCAGTGAGGGGCTGTTTTATTGTCACTCCATCTGGCCCTTTCAGAAAGATGCTGGTGTCTTGTGACTCAATGTGCCATTTCCCCCTCTTTAGACAAAGCCCAAAATACGTAAGATGAAATCTCACTCTCCTTGCTTTTAAGGAACACTCTGGCTGCACTTCTTCTAAGACATACGTGTTCTTTGGGAAGTCCATGCATATTTAATATTATTCACCAAGACTGTACTTCAAAGGCTTCAATTCTTTGGTTGTTTTCCTTATTTATTGTCCAACTTTCAGAGTTGAATATGACACAGCTGAAAATACTATGTCTTTTTCTTTTTTTGTCTTTCAAAATACTATATCTTGAATCAAGAACATCTTAGTCTTCAAATTGATATCTTTAGCCATTAGCACTTTGCATAGTTAGCATAAGTAAACATTTTTCTGGTATTCTCTGCTTTCAACCAAGATCTATCTGACATCAGTAATGATTTATCTTATTTCATGGCTTCTTGAAATGTTGATGTACCACTCTAGATATTTTTGAACACTCATCAGCAAGATTTCACTCGTGTGATATTATCTTGTTGATAATTTGGTAAGTTCATATTTTTTTTTGATGGACATAAATATGGATCTTTTTCACTCTGTTGGCCAGGGAGCTGTCTTCAAAATTTCCTGACATAGAAAACTGTGCATATCTAGGACTACATCTGCTTGTTGAAACACCTCAGTTGGTATTATGTCACTTTCTGGAAATTTATTTTTTGCCAAGCTTTCAGTGAGTTGCACTTTAACATCTTCCCTCAGTACCACTAGTTCTTGATCATAAGATACTTCCTGAAATGATTCAGGGTCTATCAATCCTTTCTGTGCTCCTTTCATTTTCTTCTGCTACTCCTTGTATTGTTCACCGTTTTTTCCTCCCCCCAAAAATCTTTCAGTATTGCAATTCAAGGCTTGGATTCGCCCCACCCACCTTGGTTCTTTCTGCTTGAGAAATGCCAGAATGGGCTATGGAAAAAAAACAAAAAATAAAAAACAAAAAACAAACAGAACCACAAACAACCCAAACCTTGTGTTGTTTCAATTTATTTACCTGCAAAGTGCATAAACAAATAGTACTTACTTTACAGTTTTGCTGTGAAGATTAAATAGGTTAATATAAGAGATGCCTGCAAACACTAAAAAGAAAAATAAAAGAATACTTTCAGTACTTACTCTGGACCTTGTGGCATTGCAAATGACTCACATGCCTTTACTGAATGAATGAATAATTCCAAGATCAGAGTACTGTGTGAGCACGTCTGCCACTGTCTTGAGCGGAAGTACACACAAGAAAATACACACTCAACAGTTTTCAAATGTTTAGTTCACTGACAATGGTTTCATACTCCACATAAAGCAATGCTTAGTATCTCTTCCCATACGCTTGTAGAAAGACCATTCTTTATAATAGGCACACAGGGCCAAGTTCCTTCCGCTGTAGACAATGGCTGGGGACAGGTAATAAGGGGCCTTTTCATTCTCAACACCTGTCACAAGAAAGCAAATACTCTAGGATGGTGAAGTTTTGCCTTTATTTTCAAACCTTCCATCTGTGCCTCCAATGGATGGCTCAGTCCTCAAGTTTCCTCCTTGGTGAATCCTCCCTTTCAGTCCAAAAAGGAAGAAAATGTTACTTAATTGAAATCTCTCCTCTGTTGTTGTTGTTATGTGCTGTCGAGTCGTTTCCGACTCATAGCGACCCTATGCACAACAGCCCTAAACCCTGCTCTATCCTGCGCCAACCGCACCGCCTCTGACACACCCATCCCGATTACCCCAGTCACCGAATCAATCCATCTCATAGAAGGTCTTCCCCTCCTGTGTTGTCCCTCAACCCTCCCAAGCATGATGTCCCTCTCCAAGGACCCGTCCCTCCTGGCAACATGTCCAAAGTATGTCAGATGAAGCCCCAGAATCCTTGCCTCCAAGGAGTAGCTTGGTTTAATCCTCTCCAAGATAAATCTGTTTGTTTTCCTGGCAGTCCAGGGTACATTCAGTACCCTTCTCCAACACCACAGCTCAAAAGCATCCACTCTCCTTCTGTCCTCCCTAGTCATTGTCCAACTCTCTGATGCATAACAAGTGATTGCAAATACCATGGCCTGTATCAGGCGCACCTTAGTCTCCAGAGAGACACTGTTGCTCCTGAGTACTTTAGAGAGGTCCCTAACAGCAGACTTTCCCATCGCGATACGCTTTTTGATTTCCTGACTGCTGGTGCCAAGAGTGTTGACTGTGGAGCCGAGCAAACTGAAGCTGTGAACAATCTCAATCTCTTTGTCATCCATCCTGACGCTGCCAATGGGTCCAGTGGTGAGAATCTTTGTCATCTCTCCTCTACACTCTGGGAACTACCTTCTCCAGGATCTGAAGGAGCAGAGCATGACGACGGGACTTGGGGAATGGAGCAGCTCGGAGACTCAGAGTACTAACAGGGTCCAAGGCAGCAGGGGTCCAGCGAGCTCCCTGACTCCCATTCTGACCTTCCCTAATTTCTAAAATTGTTATTTCGACCAAGCTTGCGAAAGGACTTTCTAGGCATCCCAGAGAGAACTATGATCATCAAAGAGAAGAACTTCCGGGAGGTCACCTCGAGTTCCCAAGCCGAGCTGGCCTAGGGTTCCAACACCACGTCCTGAGGGCTTTTCCTTGGGCTGGCACGAGCACCGATGACCAGGACCAGGATGGAAGAGAGCAGGCGGCGGCTGGGGCGCACCTTCCAGCTGGTGGCACCGCGTGTAGGATCGAAACCTGAGCGGGAGCCCTCGGCTGCGGAGATCAAGGAGCCTGGCCGGTGCTCGTCAAGGACGCACTGGCGGGGGCTGCGCGCGCGTGAGGAGCCGGCCCGGTGCGCGTTGAGGACGCACTGGCAGGGGCCGCGCACCGAGCTGGTGAGCGCGCGGGCAGAGTGGTCAGTGCCAGCGCGTCTCCTCCGTGGTCCTCTTCTCTTCTGATCTGGGCGCTGCCTGCGGGAGAACTTGGGGGAGGCTTCGGAAGCCGTTCCCACGCAGGGAGGGAGGGCATGCTGCCAAGGAGAGCTGCACCTGCCCTTGATCTTCTCCGACGAAGGTCTCACCTGAGTGCTTTAGAGTCTGCAAGGACCCACCCTAAACCCCAGCCACACACCTCTCCAGCCGTTTTCTCTATTTTTCTACTCTACGAAGAACTTTTTGTAAGCATAGGTATAGCGTGTGAAGGAGTAAATGCCAATGAAATAAGTTATATTTTAAGATTGATTGGATGCTTAGGTCATCTGTGACTCTATACGCTTTTATCTTTTCCTTTGGTGAAAATTCAGAATACTGAAAATAGATTGTTTTTGTAAAATTGTAGCTTTTGGACATTAAATAGACCCGAATGATATAAGCGGTATGAGCTCAGTAAACATTTTAGGTTACTGTTTTTAATTAAAACAAGGCAAACCTCTATAGTAGATAAACACAAAATGAGTTGAACAGCTTGAACTTAAAAATGATGTTGCCTGTGAACAGGGGAGATTTGACTTGGAGAATTCTGCTTCTTTGCACTAGTTGCTAGTGAAATAGTAACTATCACTTTGCAGCAGATTCAACCATCAGTAAACTGCCAGACTTAAAAATCTTAACAGAATCTCTGCAGTTTGAGTTTAGGAAGAATAATTACAGTAAACCTCTTTTACCCTTGTTAGCAATCTGTATCTGGCAGGCTGGAATTTTCTCTGATCCAATCATATTGAAGAAACACTGAAGGGCTTTCCTTAGAGAGCAGCTGCCTGTTGGCGACACCTGTTGGTAAAGTTACATGATACGCTGTAAACTAAGAGGCCGGTTGGAAGAACTGAAACTCTTCTCAGCCACCAACTCTCTGTGTGGCTTACTGGGTATTCCACTGCCTCTTACTCCCCTTCGATTAATTCATATTTAAACCCAATGAAGTCAGAGTTGGAATTGACCCGTAAGTGACCCTGCAACGGGTTTTCTGAGACAGTTCATAGCTTGGGAAGAGATTGCTTGTCCTTTTCCTGTGGAACAGTTGGTGGATTCCAACCATGTGCCTTCAGGATTACAGCTCAGATTCTTACCACTAGGCCACCAGAGCTCAATAAAGAGATCTGTCTAATAACTGAACTATTTCCCAACCTTAACATTCTAACAAGTTGCTCAGTCTACAGGGTTTTGGGTAAGTGTTGGGAGCAAGGGTGGGTAAAAGTGGAGAGAAAACCTTTGAAGAGATAAAGGTTCAAATCCCAGTGTTAAATATTTACAGGTGGTATTGAGAATGTTAATCAGCAAAGTGAGTTTTCACTTTCTCATCTGTAAAATGGAGATATATCTAGAAAAAAAAATTGGAGGTAATATCTCATGAGATATGAGGTAATGTTATTTAAAGTGACTCCTTAGAGATGAGGGTGGTGAGAATTCATCTCCCATACTTTGGGCATGTTATCAGGACCTGGGATGGGATGTTCTCCTTAGAGAAGCAGAGAGTCAGGAGAGAAGGTGAAGAAGTCTCTAAGTCAGTAAGATGAGCTGATGCAGTGACTGCAACAGTGGCCTTAACACAGCAGAGTGTGAGGATGGGACAGGTTTTTTTCATTGTTATATGTAGGATCACAGTGACTTGGAGCCAACTCCATGGCACCTACCACCACCACGAGCAATAGAAATGCTATACATCGAACAACATTTATTATTGTGATGTTATTGGTAAGTGTTGTTGTTAGATGCCATCGAGTCGAATATGACTCATAGTGACCCTATGAACAACAGACGTGAGCCGTGTCCTATTCTGTGCCATCTTCACAATCCCTGACATCCTCAAGCCCATTGCTGCAGTCACTGTTCAGTCCCCCTGGTTGAGGGTCTTCCTCTTTTTGGCCATCCCTCTACCTTCCCAAGCAGGATGTACTTCTCCAATATATCATAGCCTCTCCTAGCAACAAGACAAAAGTATGTGAGACGAAGCTTGGACTTTGCCTCCAAGAATGTGTAGTTAATTCTGACTCATAGTAATCCTTTGTGACAGGGGGTTGTCCCATAGGGTTTCTAGGCTATAATCTTTATGGGAGCAGGATGCCAGGATCTTACAAAATAAAGACAATACGTAGATATCAAAATTACTTAAATCATTTGCGCTTAAGGACAAAGATTTATCCCAGGAGGAACTAGAGCGTTTTATGCACAGAATGTTGTGTTCTCAGGCAATAGGCTATAAGTTGTTCAACTGTTGCCCAAAATGTGTTGACAGGTCATGAGGAAGAGGCAAGGATGTGGATTCCTTAGTTTAATATTGTCTCTAACCAGATGTAGTTTCTGTAGGAACTGATACATTGTTGTTAGGTATTTGTGGGTATGTCCCAACTCCTAACAACCGTGTGTATAATGTAACTCTGTTCAGTCTGGCACAACCCTCACAGTCGCTGCTAAGTTGGGGTCCATTGTTGCAGCTCCTGATCAGCCGGTCTCCCTCTTTTTCACTGACAAGTCTTTTCCATTTCATGTCAAGCATAAAATCTTTCTCCAGGAGTAACATGACCACAGTGTGTGAGACCAAGCTTCGTTATTCTTGCGTCTAAGGAGCTTGGTGGCTGTACTTTTCCCAAGATCGGTTTGTCTGTTCTTCTTGAAGTCCATGGTATAATCAGCACTTCATGTCAATATCATCATTCAAAGGCATCGATTATTTTCCAAGCCTCCTAATCCATTATTCAGCTTTCATATGCTGATAGCTGAAACTGCCTTGACTTGGGTCAGGGACTTCTCAGTCCTCAAAGTGACAGGCTTGTTCTTTTAGCACTTTAAAGAAGTCCTTTAAAGCAGTTTTGCCCAATCCATTATGCCATTTGATTTCTTGAATGGTGCTTCTATGGCCTTTGATTGTAGATTCAGGTAAAATGAAATCTTGGACAACTTCAGTCTTTTTCCCCATTTACTGTGATATTGCTTATTGGTCCAGTTGTCAGCATTTCTGCTTTCTTATGTTGAAGTGTCATCTGGACTAAAGGCTAGTGTTTGATTTTTATCAGGAAGTACTTCACATCCAAACGAATATGCGTCCATCCATACAAAATGTCTATGTATCGTATACTAAGGTTATATTTATGCATGGAACAATGAAGGATAACTTCGGTTAATTTAGACTTGTGTTACTATCTATACTAGATTTAATTGTTGTTTGAATTAGTCTTAGTGGAATGCATTGATTCTAAGGTCTTTGTAGGGCTTTCAGGGCTTCTGTGTACAGAATTCTGTATTATAATCTTCTGTGTGCATAAGGTGATTTTTCCCCCCCAGAGAGGCTCTTAGATTTTTTTAAAGGGAACGACAAGCAAAAAAAGCTTCAAAGCCAAGATATTTAATTTCTCAAGCAGATATGAATTCTTTTACTTAACTAGTGAGCCAGTACGGATAATTTCACCCTGTGATTCCTGGCATGGATGTACAGGATGCACATTCATCTGTACCGTCTTTTAGCCAGTCACTCACTTCATCTTTAGACAGACACACAATCTCCCATGTTGCATGCCCAGACAGTGCACCCGTAGCTGGAGATATAATTGCGAATAAGAAACAAATGCAGCCCTTGAAATGAACAGCTCAGTCTGATCTCTGTACTCAGAGAAGCATGTGCACAGAATACTGTGGAAGCGTGAATAACGGTCTTGGGAAATCAGGGAGGTCTTCCAAGAAGAGATGGCATTTGGTTGGGGCTTGATGGCTGGATAAGAGTTCAGCTGAAGTAGCAAAAGACAGCCTAGGCAGAGAGAGAGGAAGAAGAGGTATTGTTCAGTGTGGCATTTACTCAGCAACCAGCAAAGTTTCTGACCAGCTGCAGTTGAGATTCATGTGGTGAGAGGGCGAGGAAATGAGACTGGAAAAGTAGGGCAGAATTACAGGGCGTCTTGTGCCACCGGAGAGAGGAAGCTTCCTGTAAGAGCAGTGCAGGTGCATGGCTCTAGTGGTGGTTGTACTGCTAGGATTGTTTGCTGGCTGCTCATTTACTTTATTCTTTGCTAGTAGTTCCTGTCAGGGAAGTAGTACCAGGTGCTGAAGGATGGAGAAAAATGTCTTAGAGGAAAATGAAGATCATTTTATCCAGTGATTTGATGTTGGGAGTTAGGAGATTCACTCAGTGTTTGATTTTTTTCCAGCAGAACCACCCTATGCCTGCAGGAGAGGTCTCTGTTGTTGAGTTGATGATGGGTTTGAAACACACACACAGACACACACACACACACACACAGAGAGAGAGAGAGAGAGAGAGAGAGAGAGAATGAGATCCACAGAAATGGCATTAAACAAGGCCCTAATTTAAGAAATCAGCAAATGACTGATCCCAAGTTTTCTCCAGTAACGCAAAGATGATGTTAGATTAACCTAGGCTGCATCTCAGATAAACCACCCTAGGCATCTGCTTCTCAATACGAAAGGCCCTTCATATACTGTCATCAGAAGAGGTATAAATCAGCCTCGCTGTGTAACAGATTTCACTCTGGAGTGAAAACTGTAAGATTATATAAATACACATAACTGTACATGTGCCTCTGAGGTGTCGTTAAATGCTTTCACTCGGCAGGGAGACCATTTAAAATCCTGAAAACTTGAAATGACAAGTAATCAAGTAAATGGGCCCAGGTCTTGATGCTTAGGTGGCCTCGGGCGATTATCCCGCAGCTCAGGAATGCATAAAGATAAATGATTTCATCAAGGATCACAGGCCATTGCTTGAAAACAGCTTTCCATGCATAGGGATTTTTCACACGGACAACTTTGTACATCAGCTAGTTTTGTTTTCATTTCAAGGCCATTTCAAGAAGTATCTGTATATCTAGATTTTACCTTGTCATCTGGAAAGCCAGTTTGATTGCTGGACCAAATGGGCAGGACTAGAGTATAAGATGAGAAATACATCTATCTTAATATCTTATTTTTTTTCTGACAAACTCTTTTATTTTTCCTTTGAAGTCAGAGAGTAGTTTCATTTAATCTCAATCTTAGGCTAATCACAATATCTTTTTACCCCCTGCCTTAACTTTTAGCTGGGTATAAATTTCCCAAACTGCCACCTGAAGTCTGCAGCAGCTGAAGATGAAGTCTGATCTGGAAATTGCAGCAGAGTCTCAAGGCCTGGAAGACAATGATGCGAGCCCAGAGGAACAAAATGTACACTCAGAGATCTGAAACCTAAAAATAACAGAGGTGACTCCCAACCAACCCTGAGGAAACATTTATGGACGCTTTGCATAAGCTTTTAGGGACGATTTGGAGACAAACTCTGAGATTCCGTGGTGAAGTGACAGGAAACATCTGAAAGAGTTATGAGAGAACATGATGTATCACTAAGTTTTTAATTTATTCATTGCTTTGGCTGGGAGGCAGAAGTAAAAAGAATGCATCAAAGGGAAACTTGGGAATCTGTGCTCATTTAATATGATTTTTTTGTTTGTGTTTGTCCACTGCCTGCTTTACTGGAGAGTGGCATCTACCTGGATCTCATCAGACGAATAGCTCAGTGGACCACTCACCAGAAGGTTGGCATCTTGAATACTCTCAATGATCTTGTAGATGAAAAGCCTGGCAGTTAACTTGGGCAAAGTTTCTTTCTTGTGTAGCCAAGAAAGACCTTGGAAACACAGCTTTTCTCTGTAAAACCTGTATCACCAAGAGTGAATTTGTTTAATGATTTCATTTAAAAAAAATAAATTTTTTTTGTGCATACCATCAAATCCCCCGATTAAAACAAGCTTGGAAGAAGGAGCGGTATCTACTTCTTTAATAGCTTGCCTCTGGAAACCCCATGAACCTGGAGAGAGGATGAAAGGCACCCAAGCATCGAGGACTCTCCTTCATAGGGTCGCTATGAGTTGCCTGTGACTTGACAGCACTTAACAACAACCACCACCACCATCAAATCACTTGATCGTGCTAATGGGAAACCTATACTTGGACCAAGAGGCAGTCATCAGAACAGAGCAAGGAAACACTGCATGGTTCAAAATTGGGAAGGGCATACACCAGGGATGTGTCCTGTCTCCATACCTTTTCAACCTGTATGCAGAACAGATTATCCAGGAGGCTGAGCTCTATGAGGAGAAATGTGGCAACAGGATTGGTGGAAGGTCCATAAACAATCTGCGTTATGCAGATGACACAACCCTGCTTGCTGAAACTGAGGAGGACCTGAAGCGCTTGCTGCAGAAGCTCAAGGACTGCAGCCTCCAATATGGATTGAGGCTCAATGTCAAGAAGACAAAGATTCTCACCACTGGACCAATTGGCAGCATCAGGATGGATGGTGAAGAGATTGAGATTGTTCACAGCTTTAGTTTACTTAGCTCCACAGTCAACACTCTTGGCAACAGCAGCCAGGAAATTAAAAGACGTATTGCGATGGGAAAGTCTGCTGTGAGGGACCTCTCCAAAGTACTGAAGAGCAATGGTGTCTCTCTGGAGACTAAGGTGCTTCTGATACAGGCCATGGTCTTTGCTATCACTTGTTATGAATCAGAGTTGGACAATGACTTAAGGAGGATAGAAGGAGAATTGATGCCTTTGAGCTGTGGTGCTGGAGAAGAGTATTGAGAGTACCGTGACTGCTAGGAAAACAAACAGATTCATCCTGGAAAGGGTTAAACCGGGCGGCTCCTTGGAGGCAAGGATTCTGAGGCTTTGTCTGACATACTTTGGACATGTTGTAAGGAGGGACCCGGTCCTTGGAGAGGGATATCATGCTTGGTCGGGTCGAGGGACAGTGCAGAAGGGGAAGTCTGTCTATGAGGTGGATTGATTCAGTGACTGGGGTAATCTGGATGAGTGTGTCAGAGACAGTGTGATTGGCACAGAACAGAGCAGGGTTTAGGGCTGTTGTACATAGGGTCGCTATGAGTTGCAAGCGACTTGACAGCACATAACAACAACAACAGCAACAACCATCAAATCAGATCTGACAGGTACAGGAGGAGATTGCCCCTCCTTCTCCAGCAGAGCATCTGGTGGATGCGAACTGCATACCTCTGGGACTGCAGTGCAGCTTCTTGCCACTAGGCCACCAGAGCTCCCTAATGATTTCCGTCCATGAACTTTAGGCAGAGACGGCTGTTCAGGTTACCCAGCTTCCCTGGATATTATCATCCAAATCAAGGCAAGCTGACCGGCTTCTCATGAGGAACTTTGCAACTGGAGCTAAGACACAAACAAATCTTTCTTGGAAGAGGTTCTGTCAAACCACTCCGTAGAAGCCAGAGTCACATACTTTGGGAATAGTCTCAGGAGGGGCTAATGCCTGTAGAAGGGCATCAGTTACTAGTGCATTTAGATTGCATGTCAGATTAATTTCACACTGCACAAATTGTTCAAAATGATTAATGTCAAGATAACTGGTAAAATATGCATGAGGATCTGAGGTGGGAGAGGGAGGGAACATAGAGTTGAGGATGGGTACAAAAGGGTTAACCAAAGGGTCACACAATTTGATGGGTGGAGGAAGAGGTGGGTAAAGGAAATGGGAAAGATCTGGTGTGAAAAACAATGTATATGAACTCTGTAAGTAATCCAATATAAAATAAAAATTTTATTTAAAAAAGAGTTCAGTTTCTTCATCTTTGAATTAGTTGTTGGTACATATATTTGAATAATAATGGTGTTAAATAGATCTCCCTAAAAGGTATTTGACTGTGTGGATCACAACAAACTGTGGCTAACTCTGAGAAGAATGGGAATCCCAGAACACTTGATTGCACTTGGAGCAAAACCTGTACTTGGACCAGGAGTGAGTTGTCAAACAGAGTAAGGAAACACGGCATGGTTTAAAATTGGGAAGGGTGTACGCAAAGGATGTCTTATCTCCATACCTTTTCAACCTGTATGCAGAACAGATCATCCAAGAGCCTGGGTTCTATGAGGAGCAATGTAGCATCAGAATTGGAGGAAAACTCATCAACAACCTGCATTATGCATATGACACAACCCTGCTTGCTGAAACTGAGGAGGATCTGAAGGACTTGCTACAGAAAGTCAAGCATTGCAACCTTCAGTAGGGATTGAAGCTCAACATCAAGAAAACAAAGATTCTCACCACTGGGCAGATTGGCAGCATCATGATAGATTGTGAAGACATTGAGATTGTTAACAGCTTTAGTTTGCTTGGCTCCACAATCAACACTCTTGGTACCAGTAACCAAGAAATAAAAAGACAAATTGCATTGGGAAAGTCTGCTATTAGGGACCTCTCCAGAGTACTGAAGAGCAACAGTGCTAGTCTAGAGATTAAGGTGCGCCTGATCCAGGCCATGGTCTTCACCATTACGTGCTATGCATCAGAAAGCTGGACAGTGACTAGGATTGATAGGAGGAGAATTGATGTCTTTGAGCTGTGGTGCTGGACAAGAGTATTGAATATACCATGGACTGCTAAGAGAATAAACAAGTTCATCCTGAAGAGGGTGAAACCAGGCTGCTCCTTGGAGGTAAGGATTCTGAAGCTTCGTGTGACATACTTTGGGTTTGTTGTAAGGAGGGACCAGTCCTTGGAGAGGGACATCATGCTTTGGAGCATGGTAAAAACAGCACAAGAGAGGAAGACCCTCTGTGAGATGGATTGACTCAGTGACTGGGGTAATGGGGGTAGGTGTGTCAGAGACAATAAGAATGGCACAGGATAGAGCAGGGTTTAGGGCTGTTGTACATTGGGTCACTATAAGTCACAAGCAACTTGCTGGTACATAACAACAACAATAGATATAAAAGGATCTCTGGTGGCCTAGTGGTATGAAGCTGTGCTGCAATCCCAAAAGCATAGATCAAATCCACCAGTTTTTACGTGGGAGAAGGATGGACATTCTCCTTCCATGCGATTTACTGCCTCTGAAAACTTGTTGGAGGGTCAGCTATGGGTGATTCCACCTCAACAGCAAACAATAATAGCAATCTAGCTGTAAGCTGCCAGTGCTGCACTACAAGGTAGATCATGAAATGAACGGGCTGCCTCCCTCCTCAATTTGTCATTCCTGGCTTAAGGGACCTTCTGATTTTCTGATTCAGAATGGCCAATGCCAGTCCATTTCAGATCAGTAATGCCTATGATATTGATCTTTCTGCATTTCACTTAATTTTAACTTTTTGTTTTCCTAGATTCAGACTTCTTATTTTTTAATTAATTTTAATGAAAGTTTACAGAGACGAAGGGTTTCCAGTCATTCATTGTTGCACTTTTCTCCCTGCCCACCCCCTTCCCCTAATTCACTCTTCTCCTTGAAAAGTAAAACTCTTTCACTGTTATGCAACACCTCCCCCCAAGTCTACTCCACTGTTCAGCTTTGGTTCTGAACTCCTGTCATGACAATAATACCCAATCATATATCCCTTTTAAACAGTTCTCTCCCTCATCTGTTTCAATGCAGTATACATCATTCCTCCCCTCCTTCTCTGTCTTCCCTCAACCCCGATGTCAGTCCTGTTTTACAACAGTGGCCCTATGCAATATTTGTCCTTTCATGACTGAGATATTTCACTCAGCATAATGTCCTCCAGGGTCACTCATTTTGCATAATATTTCATAAATTCCTTGTTTTTCAATGCAACATAGTATTCCATTGTGTGAATATACCAGAGCTTCTCTATCCATTTGTTTATTGATGGGCCCTTAGGTTGTTCCCAACTCTCTGCTATTGTGAACAAAGCCCCGATAAACATGGGTGTGCAAGATTCAGACTTCTTACATTCCATGTATTGATGGTTGTTTTCAGCTCTTTCTTCTCATTTTGGTCTTGCCACATCAGCAAATCAAAGGCCTGGTTGCTTTGATCTAGCCACATCAGGAAGACCTACTACTTTGAGGAGTCAGCTCTTCCCAATTGTATGTGGTGCTTTCCAACTTGAGAGATTCATCTTCCAGCCTTGTATCAAATAATGTCCTGCTCATAAGGATGGTTTTTAAAGTAGATCTCCAGGCCCTTGTCACTAGTCTGTATTAGTCTAGAAACTACTGAAACCTGCCCATTATAGGTGGTCCTGCTGCTATTTCGCATACTAGTGGCATAGCTTCCAGCATCAGCAATGCACAAGGCACCAGAGTATGACAAACTGACAAGTGAGAAAAATTGGTAAGGATTTATTCACAGCATACATGAGATCAAATATGCCCATGAACCAGCTTGATGGCAGTGACTTGTAATACCAACTACATCAATGCACAAAGGAAAAGTGCAATAAAATATTTAATACTTTAGTATCCACCCCAGCTCTAATCAGAAACTTTCCAGGACATTACACAAAATAAACACTTTATTACAAATATGGATTTAATTTATACACAATTATACAGCTCATTAAAAAAATACAATTTCAGTAAACCATAATTACACCTAACTAAAAGAATACCCCCTAATATTTTTTTTCCATTTAGGCTGTCCCTATTGTCTTACATGATGAATTTCAAATGAGAGAAAACTTTGTTTTACCTAAATTTACTAGTAATTTCAGTAAAAATTTACAGAGACTTTGGATTTCCACTCATTCATTGTTGCACTTTTCTACCCTCCCAACCCTCCCCTCAGTACACTACCCTTTTGGAAAAGTAAAATTCTTTCATTGTTTTACAAACCCTCCCCCAGGTCTACTCCACCATGTAGCCTTCGCTCTAGACTCCTGTCATGAAAAAAATACCTAGTCACATATTCCTTTTAAACAGTTTTCTCCCTTATCTGTTTCAATGCAGTATGCATTATTGAACCCATCTGTCTCAGTCTCTCCCCAACCCCAAGGTCAGTCCTGTTTTACAACAGTGGCACCATGCAGTATTTGTCATTTTGTGACTAAGATACTTCACTCAGCATAATGTCCTCCAGGGTCACCCATTTTGAATAATATTGCATGAGTTCCTTGTCTTTCAATGCAGCATAGTATTCCATTGTGTGAATATACCACAGCTTCTCTATCCATTCGTTTGTTGATGGGCACTTAGGTTGTTTCCAACTCCTTGCTATTGTGAACAAAGCTGCAATACACATGGGTGTGCATATATCTGCTTGGATGTCAGTTATGGTCTCTTTGGGGTATATTCCCAGCAGTGGAATTGCTGGGTCAAATGGTATCTCTATTTGCAACTTTTTGAGAAAGCGCCCTGCTACCTTCCATAGTGGCTGCACCATTTTACACTCCCACCAACAGTGAATAAGGGTTCCAGTTTCTCTACAACCTCGTCAGCATTTGTTGCTTGCTGTTCTGTTAAATTTTGCTGTTCTGTCTGGGGTGAGATGGTATCTCATAGTTGTTTTAATTTGCATCTCTCTTAAAGCTAGGGATTTTGAACATTTCTTCATGTGCTTGTTAGCCCTCTGAATGTCTTCTTCGGTGAAGTCAGAGAAAACTTTCTTAACACTGAGCTGAGTAACTGATGTCCCATAAACCACCAAGGGGATTTCATATCATTTGAGGTATCGTGAATGACTTCTTTCCCAAAATTTAAGAATATCTCTTCTCCTGTCTATTCTTTATAAATCATCACAGTTTGTAATATAGAGTGACTATGAGTAGTGCAATGGTTTAATCTAAATTTAACTATTTTTACCCTTCATTTGGAAAAATAATCCTATCTCATCAACATCGTCATTTGAAAGTATTGCCGTTAACAGCCTAGGAAACCCAGTGAGTGTAGCTGACCCCTTCTGAGTTGATGACAATGAGTTTGAGTACAGAGTAAGGAAGCCACTTTAAAGTTTGTCTGACGCAAGTCATGATGCTTCCAATTCCTTCATGTGCTGTAGAAGTTGGAAAATGAGTAAGAAAGACTGAAGAAGAACAGATTCCTTTGACTTACGGTCTTGGCAAAGAATATTGAATGTACTATGGGCCACCGAAAGAAGAAATATGTCTTAGATGATCTAAAGCAAGAGTGCTTCTCAGAAGCAGAGATTTTTGAGATTCTATTTATTTCTTGTTTTGTTTTGTTTGCTTTTTTTTTTTTGGTGAGGAAAATTTGTATTTAGAATTAGCCAGCTGGACTTAGTTTCAATGATCCAAATTTTGACGGCAACATCCAAAGCATCATAGTCAGGAGCAAGTCAAACATAGGCCTTCTTCTCTCCATCAAGCCTAATCAAAGCGTTGACCTTGGCCACATCAATGTCATAGAGCTTCTTACAGCTTGTTCAATTTGGTGCTTGTTGGCCTTGACATCCACAATGAACACAAGTGTGTTGTTATCTTCTATCTTCTTCATAGCTGACTCAGTGGTCAGGGGAAATTTGATGATGGCATAGTGGTCAAGGTTGTTTCTCCTGGGGGCGCTCTTCTGGGGGTATTTGGGCTGCCTTTGGAGTCTCAATGTTTTAGGCCTCAGGGAGGTGGGTGACATGAGGATCTTCTTTTTTTAATTTTTTGGCTGTGGATGCCCTTCAGGACGCCTTCTTGGCCTTTAATGCCTTTGCTTTGGCTTCAATTTTGGGAGGGGCAGGGGCTTCCTTCTTTGCTTTTGGCGTCATCTTCATAGAAAGGCAAGATTCTATTTCTTATACCTTAGATATGTTGTCAATAGGGGCCAATCCCCATACCCCTCCCCCCAATCATGTTTGGAAAAGTAGAAAATCAATGAAAGAGGGAAAGGTCCTCAGTGAGATGGATTGGCATGGAAGTACAATAATGGGTTTGGAAACAGTAGAGATTCTGAGGATGGTGTGAGACCAGGCAGAGTTTCTGGTGTACATAGAGTTCCTCTGATTCAGAGCTGACTTGATGGCACATAACAGCACCTAATGAGCAAGTTAACATGAGAAGATGAAGAAAAAGGGAGTGTCAGGATTTGAGAAAAAGTCATTAACATCCTATGATGTGCATTTGACACAATCTTCTTTGAGGAAAATGAAGATTTGAAGAAATTACTGATGAAGTTTAAAGGTGATGATCTGGAGTATAAATGACACCTCAATGTAAAGAAAACAAAAATCCTCACAGCCAGATCAATAAGCATTGTCGTGACAAATGAATAAATTATTTTATAAGTTGCTAAGGATTTAATTCTGACCCCACATTTCTCCTCATAGAGCCCTGCCTCTCGGATAATCTGCTCTGCATACAGGTTGAAAAGGTATGGAGACAGAACACATCCCTGGCGTACGCCCTTCCCACTTTTGAACCATGTAGTGTTTCCTTGCTTTGTTCTAAAGACTGCCTCTTGGTCCAAGTATAGGTTTCACATTAACACAATCAAGTGTTCTGGGAAAATACAATAGACTGCCTGAAAACAAGGAAACTCTGATGGCTGACTGAGAAAAGGGTTTTGTTACCAACTCAAAAGCAGACAGCTGGAATTCACCAGTTCCTCTGTAAGAGAAAGATAGGCAATCTCCTTCCATGCAACTGACAGCCTCTGAAAACCTGTGTGGTCAGCTATGAGTTGGCTGTGCACATAATTACAACAGCCAAAAGAACAAGTCAGTCTGGCTCTGAGGAAGTACAACCAGAATACTCCTGAGAGCGGAGGATCATGAGAATTGGGGTCACATATTTAAGCCTGCTATCAAGAGTTCCCAGTCTCTGGAAAAGGACATCCTGCTTGGTCAAGTACAGGGTCAGTCATCAAGAGGAGCATCCTGACACGATGCGTTGACACAGTGGTGGCAGCACGAGGCGCACAGAGGAGAAAGTGACGATGCTTCAGGATTGGAGAGATGGTTCCTTCTGTGGTGCCCGGGGCACCATGCGTCAGAACAGGCTTGATGGCACCTAATGACACAAGTACACGATCCTTGCTTTTTTCTTTTTCACAGTAGCAGACACTAGATACAGATGATTGTTCCCATAAGTTCTCCTGTCTTTGAAATGGTGCTCAGCTGTTTGCTGTTAGCTGGCCGGACGGCAAGCTCATCAGCTGTGGAAAATGCGAGGCCAGTGGGGAAAAGTTTTCCAAGGGATCTGAGGAGCTGCCCACGACTGTTACGTTCTCTCTCTTTCCAGGGATTTTGCATAAACTAGAACAACCGTGTGACATATTGAGGAAATATGAGATGGAAGGGACTTAACTACTGCCAGCTGGAAGGGAAGATGAGAAAATAATTATAACTAAATTATGCATCAGGGAAGTAGTCAGAAGAGAGAAAAGTAAGATGTGCATAGTAATGGTGGGTACAGAAGGCCAACCCCAAAGCAAAACCAACAAACAAATCCAACAACAGTTTAGGGAGGAAATGATGGGATTCAGATTTTCATAAATGCACAGTTTCTGACAGTTTTAATTATTGGCAAACAAAACCATACTAGCAGGAAATGGGCTCTCAGCATATAAGGCTTGTTTAGCGCCCACCCTGAGTAAGAGCCAAGCTCATTATGACCATTAGGAGCGCTGCACAGGCTGCTGGGCATTGAATTCCTTTACAGGTGGTCTGGACGAACCCACATTGGGTTTGCTTTGCCAAAGTGCTGCCCGTAACAGGTGCTTTTGGAGCTCGTAGCCTGGAGACAAAGCCGAGTCACAGTGGGCGCCCCACGGTGGATGAGCCCGCGTCAGTGTAATTACAAGAATGCTGTCTCCCCTGGCTCCTTCCCTGGCTCAGCTCAGCCATCAGCTCTCTGTGTTTACCTCAGTCATCACTGCCAGAATCCCTCCTGGCCTTGGGCCTGGGCCCGGGTCCCTCCAGATGCATCCTCTCTAGGTTCTCTCTGGCTCCTGCTGCTCCCAGGCTATTGCTTCCTTGGCTGCTTTGCTCCTGAGATTTACCGCAGAATTAGCAGTATGTTAGGCTCGGTGTTGAGCCTCTGCCGCCCTGACTACTACCAGGTCTCCTAACCTCTTATTTGACCTGCACCAAGTGCTGGGCAGTAGTTGACTCAAAGATGGAGCAGATATATTAGTCTTAGTTTTCTAATGCTGTTGTAGAAATAGCAGAAGTGCATGACTTCAAAGAACAAACTTAAAAAAAAAAACACCACAAAACAACAAACTTATCTTCTCAGGATCCTCAAGGAGATTAAAAGTTGGAATCCGAGGCACAGGATCGAAGTGAAGGCTTTCTGTGGGAACGTCCTTGGGGCATGAGGGTGGGGGTGATCTTCACATCACCTCAATCTTCCCAGCCTTCCTGCTTCCTTCTCACCTTGCCTTGTTGTGAAGTGATTAGCTTCAGGACATGCCCTGCCTGGATAGAACCTCATGAACATACAAAGGAGCCCTGGTTTTGAGAACATCCCCAGGTATAAGTATTAGCATTTCAACAAGTATTTAGGAGAGCCAATTAATTTTGTAACAACCACTTAACAGAAATCCAAGTCAGTTGGTCCTACTCAAGCGGCCCTATACCCTTCACTCCCTTCTGGTCTGGGCTGTGATGGATATGGGAGCAAAGTAGACTCTACTTCCTCTGCTGGGACCGAGAAGGAGAGTTAGAATAAAATAATCACATTGAAACTAGCAATGATACCCACCATTCTTGGCACTGAGTATAGTGCTAAGAATTCTTAAGGTATTAGCTCATTTAATTTGCAAAATTCAAGAGTCTGGAACTTGTTTTATTTTTTTGGATAATTTGGCTTTGGTGATCAGTCATTTACCAGCTCTATGGTCTGTGGTCTAAGGCAAAATGCTCTCACTTCTTTAGATGTGTCTGAAGGAGCAAGTGAAAACGGTATAGAGCTTGTTTAAATTTGAGAAGCTTGCAAATGAGACCTCCTGATAGAGACCCATGAACAAAGGACACTATAATAGAGATATGTATGAAGTTGTAGAGATGCTTTTGCAAGAGTTCACAGAGATTCACTGAGGAGGTTATCACCAGAAAGAAAGTTATAAGGATACTTCTTAGATCAGCCGGAAAAAAAACTCTCCAATGCCAACTCACTGCCACTATGCCAATTCCAGCTCATGTGATTCTCCATTGAGTTTCCAAGGCCATGAATCCTGATGGGAAGAGGCTGTCTGTCTTTCTGTCAAGGAGCCACTGGGAGACTTCAACGCATCACCTTGGAGTTAGCAGCACAGCACCATATGGAATATTCCTCCAGCGTATAAAAAAAATACCTTCTATATTGTAACTGCCACTTAAATTCTTTGTGTGGTCTTGCACAGTCATTACACTGTATTTGAGCTCCCTGTCTTTCACTTGGAAGTGTGATGGTGGAAATAACCTCTAAAGCATCTGCAATCTCTGCTTAATGATAATCCTGTCTGCTTGTAACTGGATGCATTACTCACTAACCCCTAATATCCCCAGACTTTCTGATATCTGTAGGAGCATTATGGGCTGCTGACAGGCCTGCTGGCCCCTGGCCATGGCGTGGACTCATTCTGTCCCAGCGCTTGCCCTAATCACAGTCCCAGCTCTTGTTACCTTGATGATAACAGGAAGCAATTCTTGTCACTCTTAATGCCCTCTGCTCTTGTGGCTCACATCTTGACTGCAACCAGGGAAAAATGTCACATTTGCACTTCAGATGGGGATGAGCATGGGGAACTGGAATGTGTTGTAATTGAAGAAGCAGTCCAGTGAACTAACTACCTGCTGTGCAGATTCTGCAGCCTGAGAGGCAGTGCAATGGGACCCTCAGGGCGCAGTGGCCTCTGGAGCCAGATGACCAAATGCCATCAAAAGTGCTGGTGCTAGAGGCTGTTGAGATTCGAGGATTATCCCTAAGGCTGTCTTTCCCGCTTCAGAAGCATTCTCCTCATCCTGCTTCCTAAGATGTTACCCTTCCTGAGTAAGTGGCGTTATCCCCTCACAAGACTACAGAGTTGGAGGTCAGAGAACTGAGCCATCAATCTTACTTCTAAGAACTTACTGTGTGCTATCTGATGAGGCATTGATGTGTACGGGCTTCAGTTTCCTTCTTTGTAAAGTCAGTGCTTTGCCTCAAAGTAATCTTTAAGATTTCTTCTAAATCCCGAGGTGGTTTTTCTGGGAGCTAGAAATATTCTTGGATTTCTATTGGAAATAACTGTCATCAGCCCAAGTTTAACCATGGAGTAATTAAAGCCATGTTAAAACTGTGTTAGAAATGAAAACTATTGGGTTAAAACTGTTAGAGCAAACCATATAATAAATGAAAATTGTCTTAGATTAAAGTAGGTGTTTTTGCTTTAAAGATGCAGAAGGTGGACAAGACGGCAACAAAATGAGAACATGCCAACAGAGTGAATGCAAAGAAACCATGTAATAGAAAAGCACTTAAATGGAGGGATTAGAAACATGCTTAAATGTTGTTGTTGTTGTTGTTGTTGTTGTTCTGTGCCATTGAATCGCTTGCAACTCATAGTGATCCTATGTACAACATCCCTAAACTCTGCTCTGTCCTGTGCCAATTGCACCGTCTCTGATACACCCATCCTGTTTACCCCAGTCACTGAATCAATCCACCTCATAGGGGGCCTTCCCATTCTGCCCTGTCCCTCCACCCGACCAAGCATGATGTCCCTCTCCAAGGACCTGTCCCTCCTTGCAACATGTCCAAAGTATGTTAGACGGAGCCTTAGAGTCCTTGCCTCCAAGGAACATCCTGGTTTGACCCTTTCCACGATGAACCTGTTTGTTTTCCTAGCAGTCCATGGTACCCTCAATACTCTTCTCCAGCACTACAACTCAAAGGCATCAATTCTCCTTCTATCCTCTTTAGTCACTGTCCAACTCTCTGATGCATAACAAGTAATTTCAAAGACCATGGTCTGTATCAGATGCACCTTAGTCTCCAAAGAGACACCACTGCTCTTCAGTACTTTGGAGAGGTCCCTAACAGCAGACTTTCCCATGGCAGTACGTCTTCTAATTTCCTGGCTACTGGTGCCGAGAGTGTTGACTGTGGAGCCAAGCAAACTAAAGCTGTGAACAATCTCAATCTCTTCACCATCCATCCTGATGCTGCCAATTGGTCCAGTGGTGAGAATCTTTGTCTTCTTGACATTGAGCCTCAATCCATATTGGAGGCTGCAGTCCTTGACCCTTTGCAGCAAGCTCAATTTCAGCAAGCAGGGTTGTATCATCCGCATATCACAGATTGTTGATAGATCTTCCACCAATCTTGACCCCACATTTCTCCTCATAGAGCCCAGCCTCCTGGACAATCTGTTCTGCATACAGGTTGAAAAGGTATGGAGACAGGACACATCCCTGGTGTATGCCCTTCCCAATTTTCTGTATGTGAAGGCGCTTACATGTAGGGATTAGAAATACACTTACACGGAGGGATTATAGACAGGAGATGACTGACAGAAAGAGGTGTATTTGTTGTTAGGTGCCATCAAGTTGAGTCTGACTCTTAGTGACCCTATAAACAAGAGACCTGAACCCCGCCCTATCCTGTGCCACCCTTATCTTTAACACGCTGGAGCCCATTGCTGAAGTCAATCCATCTCATTGCAGGTCTTCCTCTTCTTCCTTGACCCTCCAACTTTCCAAGCATGGTGTCTCTTTGTGAGGAATACCCTCGCCTGAGCTACATGTTCAAAGCGTGAGAGATGAAGCTTCATCATCTTTTCCTCCAAAGAGCACCCTGCCTGTACTTTCTCCAGGACATATCTGTTCTTTTGGCAATCCATGGGGTCTTCAGGACTCTTCTCCAGCACCACATTCCTCTTCTGTCATCCTCATTCAGCTTGTCTAGTTCTCTGATGCGTACCAGGTGATTGAGAAAATCATGGCCTGAATCGGGCACAGTTTAGTCTTCAAATTGAGGTGTCAAAAAGTCATTTTGAGAAACTGATAATAGTAAGAAAAAATAAAATAAACCCCCCAAAACCTAAGAAATAAAAATGAGAGAGCTAGAATCATTGATTTGTGACTTTATAACAGGAGCAATTCTATGTCACAAGTTCTTGGATGTGACTGAAATACAGTGGAGAAGAAAGCCATTGGGAGTAAAACATTTGAGGGCAGAAATTTTTATGAACTGTTGAGATGTTAGTAAGACATTCACTTTCCAGTAACCTTGATTTTAACTTTTAAACAATGGTGCTGCTGTGAGGTGTCATCCAGTTCGTTTCGTATTCACAGTGATGCCTTGTCACCGAGTGGTATTCCCCCACAGAATTTTCTAGACTCTAACTTTACTGGAGTAGATGACAAGGTTTTCCTCCCATGGAGCAGCTGGCGGGTTTGAACCTCCAATCTTTCAGCTACAAGCTGAACACTTAACTGTTGTACCCCCACAGCTTCTTCTTGGTATTGTTAGGTGCTGTCTCGTTGACTGTGAACCATAGTAACTCCACGCACAGCAGAAGGAAACCTCGTCCCCTCCTTGATCATGTTCTATCACTGCAATCTCACCTATAGTAAAATCATTGTCAAGTCATAGGGTCAGTCCTCCTCATCAAGGGTCTTCTTCTCTTTCTATGACCTGCTGCTTTTGAAAGTGTGATGCCCTTTTCCAAGGACTATCCCTTCTTGATAACCTGTCCAAAGTGTGTGAGACTATCTTATCATCCTTCCCTCGAAGGAGCATCCTGGCCATCTTTCTTTAGTAAAAAGAAATGAGTTTATTCTTTTGGCTGTCCATAGTATACTCAATATTCTCCAACAATACCACAATTAAAAGGCATCAAGTTTTCTTTGCTCTTTCTTCCTCATTGTCTAACTTTCATATGTCTAAGAATCAGTTTAAAATACCTTGGCTTGAGTCAGGAGCACCTTAGTCTTTAAACTGACATCCTTGCTCTTTTGCACTTTAAAGAGGTCCCTGGTTTACCCAATACAATACTTTTAAAAAACATTTCTTGACAGTAACTTCCATGGGTGTTGATTATGGATCCAAGTAAGATGAAATCTTTGACAATGTCAATTTTTTCCCTATTTGTCATGGTATAGTTATTATGGTCTATTGGTACAGTTGTGAGAAGTTTTGTTTTCTGACTGTCAGGTATAATACATTCTGAAGGCTATATAATCCTTAATCTTCTTCAGGAATTGCTTTAAGTTCTTTTCATTTTTTTCTGACACTAAGGCAGCATAGACAAAAAAAATTCAGTGGGTTGTTTTTTTTTTAAAGGATAAAATAACAATGTATCCTGTGAAGAAATAGAGAAAACAGATTTACTATTTAAACAAATTAAATTTATTTACTTTCAAATGGAATTGATTTTAATAAGAAACAGACCTAATTGAAATAGATTGAATTGTTTTGAAACTTGAATCAAATAATCTTAAAATGCTCCAAGCTTAAATGTATCTTTAAAGCACTGGATGAAAATATTTCAAACTGAACCTATTTTTATCTTCCTTTCAAAATCTTAGCTGTCTGGAACCAATTACAAAATGTCCAGGGACCTGAGGACGGGCCTGAAAATCTATACTGAAAGTGACTATATGATTGGTTGGGTGGTTACATTTTCATTTGATGAGTGGCAAGTGGGGTGATTTTACTGATTTTGAACAGTTTCTGTTAGTCATTTTATGAATACCAAATAAACATATGAACCACATAGATAATATAATGTTCAACATAATTAGAGACGATGCTGCCAGTACACACCAGTGCACAGATGGTTATGCACCATAGAGTGACAGCTATTAAATTGTTTGATTTATGGTATTGTTGGAGAATATTGAACATACTGTGGACTTCCAGAAGAATGTACAAATCTGTCTCCTGACAACAGCCAGAATGCTCCTGAGAAACAAGAAGGGCGTGACTTCATCTCAGATACTTTGGACCTATTATTACGAGGGACCAGTCCCTAGAGAAGGACATCATACTTGCTAAAATTAGAGGATGTGCAATAAAGAGGAAGCCTCTAAAAAAGGTGGCTTAACTGAGTGACTGCAGCAGTGGTTTCAAACGTAGCCTGATCACAAGGATGAAGTAAAGCTGGGCAGTGTTTCATTCTCTCATGCACGAAGTTGCTGTGAGTTGGCACCTGAAACAATAATGGTAATGGCAGTATTTCTGAAGTCATTTAGCACCTCATAGGAATGGTTGATGAAATTGAGAGGAATGGTTTAGAAGAGCGAAAATGTAGGGATGAGAGGATAATTGTTTTGATACAAAGATCTGCTAGATATAGCATGGTTCTTATTCATGGAGAGGACCTTCTCTCACTCCTACCCCCATTGGGATTGGCCTGGGACTTTGCTGAGAGATCTAATTTTGTTGAATGGCAGGCTATTTCTTTCATTTATTTGTGTGAGTTTGATCAAACATAAAAGGGCTTATTGACTTTGGATAATTTGCATTCCCAGCAGACATAGGCTGTGTTCAAGACTCAGGGCTGCTGAAAAGTCAACACCAGTGCTTCTACTCGAGCCATAATGTGGGCCCATGCACTGGGTATTGCCCTTGTATGATCTTACCTGACTGTGGTGCATCTCCAGTGTGATCAGCCCATGTAGACCCTTCAATGGAAGTGGGATCCTTTTTCCTGTATCCTTGTCCTCTTCCTGAAATACAAAGTAAATCATCTATTCTCCTCCACTAGCTTCAGGTTATTTATGAGAGAATCTTCCAGATTTGATAGCATCTATCATTTTTGAGATCTGACAATCATCAGAACAGAGCAAGAAAACACTGCATGATTCAAAATTAGGAAGGGTGTACACCAGAGATGTGTCCTATCTCCATACTTTTCAATCTGTATGCACAACAGATTATCTTGGAGGCTGGGCTCTCTGAGGAGAAATGTGGCATCAGAATTGGAAGAAGATTCATCAACAACCTGCATTATGCAAATGACAAAACTCTGCTTGCTAAAACTGAGGAGGACCAGAAGTGCTTGCTGCAGAAGGTCAAGGACTGCAGCCTTCAGTATAGATTGAGGCTCAATATCAAGAAAACAAAGGTTCTCACCACTGGACCAATTGGCAGCATCAGGATGGATGATGAAGAGATTGAGATTGTTCACAGCTTTAGTTTGCTTGGCTCCACAGTCAACACTCTTAGCAACAGCAGCCAGGAGATTAAAAGATGTATTATGATGGAAAAATCTGCTGTTAGAGACCTCTCTAAAGTACTCAGGAGCTATGATGTCGATCTGGAGACTAAGGTATACCCGATACAGGTCATGGTCTTTGCAATCACTTGCTGTGCATGAGAGAGCTAGACAATGACTAGGGAGGATAGAGAGAGAATTGATGTCTTTGAGTTGTGGTGTTGGAGAAGAGGACTGAATATATCATGGACTGCTAAGAAAATGAACAGGTTCATCCTAGAGATGGTTAAACCAGGCTGCTCCTTAAAGGCAAGGATTCTGCAGCTTTGTCTGACATACTTCCAACATGTTGCAAGGCAAGATCAGTCCTTGGAAAGGAATGTTATGCTTGGGAGTGTGGGGGGACAGTGCAGGAGAAGAAGAACCCCTCTATGAGATGGATTGATTCAGTGACTGGGATAATGGGGGTGAGATTGGCACAGGATAGAGCAGGGTTTTGGGCTGTTGTACATAGAGTTGTTCTGAGTCACACAACAACAACTACATCTTTTTTGAGAACTATCATGGTTTTGCATCTTACCTATAAAGAGTCTTATCTTAAAACTTCTTGTCTTCTTTGAATGATGTGGTGACATTATTCTTTCTGAGTAGATCTTCAGTCATACTAGATGAAAGAGGAATCATTTGGCACCACAGTGCCATCAGTCAAGCTCACTGACGTATGAAGAAGTGCTCAAGAACATGAACTATTGCTAGTGTGTTATGTGCATCCAAGTTGGCACTGTCTCATAGCTACCCCTCTGGCGGGTTTCCAGGGACTGTGAAAAATGGGGGACGAGATTGCCCAGTTTCTCTCCTGGAGTAGCTGGTGGATCTGAGCCGTTGTTGGCAGCACTACTTCTTACCACCGTGCCACCAGGGGGTCTCTCATTAACTGTTGTTGTTAGATGCTCTTAGTCCGAACTGACTCCTGGCTGAGAGGCTGTAATTCACAAAGGAGGAGTTTACCTGTCTTCCATCTGTGGAGTAGCTGGTGGACTTGATCTACCCACCTTTGGATTGGCAGTGCAACTCCTTACCACTAAGTCCTTAGAGTTTCTTCATTCACTGTTAAAGACATGCTAATCAAAGCAACAATGAGATACTATCTCACCCCTCAAACAGTATCAATGTTCATTTGATAGTAAACAACAAATTCTGGAGAAGGTATGGTGAGATTGGAAATCTTATTCACTGCTAGTGGAAAAGTAAAATCCTGGGACTTCTATGCAAAGCAGTTTGGCACTTCCTTAAAAGGTTGAAAATGTGAACACCATCTTATCTGGCAACCGTAGGTACATGTTCTCAAGAGATATATATGCAGTGTAGGTATATATTCTAAAGAAATAGAAACTGAGACCCAAACTGAGATATGCACACTCATATTTATTGAAGCCGTATTTCCTACAGTAAAATGATGGAAACAACCCAAGTGCCCACCAATAGAAAAAGCAAGTGTTATGCAACACTAAGGTGTCATAAAGAATTCTTGAAACAGTGCATAACATGTATGGCTCTAGAGGAAATGATGTTAAATTATTTAAATCAATCACAAAAGGACAAATATTGTATGAGACCACTATCTTAAAAAGTGAAGGAGATGTTTATACACAGAATCATTCTTGGATAGCTACCAGGAGAAGAAGGGAGAGTGAAGAGAGTAAAATTTAATGGATAACAGGCATTTATTGAGTGAAGAGAAAGGCAATAAACAATAAGAAAACAACCAGACATTAATGTTCTAAAACAAAATGCATGTGAGCGGTTGAATGCAAAACCAATAAGCCTAGTAAACTTTCACTCAAATTACAATAAAAGAAAAAAAAAATTCCCTTTTTCTCTGTTGTCAAGTTTTCAAGTTCAATACTTTTTAAAATATCAAATCTCCTAATATTACCATCCATTGTGCCTTTCATATCATACATTATAATTATTATCTACAGAAGTATTCCTTATTATCCATGTTGATACTTGGCCTTTTAAACACGGGAAATTCTTTTATAATTGTTTTGAAGGGTGTGTTTAGTAATTCTAACAGGTTCATCCTAGAGAGGGCTAAGCCAGGCTGCTCCTTGGGGTCAAAGATTCTGAACCTTCGCCTGACATGCTTTGGGCATGTTTCAAGGAGGGACCGGTCTTTAGAGAAGGGTGTCGTGCTGGGAGGGTGCAGGGATAGCACAGGAGCGGAAGACCCTCTATGAGGCGATTGATTCAGGGACTGGGGTAATTGGGGTAGGTGTATCGGAGATGGTGAGATTGGCACAGGATAGAGCAGGCTTTAGGGTTATTGTAGGTAGGGTTGCTATGAGTCGCAGGCACTTGACAGCACATAACAACAACAAAAAACAACAACAGTATCTATACAGTTCTAGGCTGACTTCATTTAATTGCCTGTCTCCTCATTATGAGCCATACTTTTCTCCTTCTTTGCATGTCTAGTAATTTTGCCTGGATGTCAGACATCATGATTTTATCTTGAACAATGGATGTCTTTGTATACCTATAAATATTCTTGTACTTTTCCCCTGTTATGTTGTTTCATTACTTGGAAACCATTTGATTCTTTCACTTCTTCCTTTTAAGATTTATTTGTCAGGATTAGAGTAGTATTTGTTGTTGTTGTTAAGTCCCTTCGAGTCATAGGCGACTCATAGAGACCCTATGAACAAAAGTCCTTGACACTTGTGTGCGTGACTTTCATCTTTTCTCCAGGTTCATAGGGTTTCCCAGAGGCAAGCTATTTACAGAAGTGAATGCCACTCCTGCTTCCAAGCTTGTTTTAATTGGGGAGCTCAACTAAACACTGTCCACCATGGTTAACTGTTACCACATTTGACACGTCAGTGTCACAGTGTTCAGCTTCACAGTGACCACAAGTTACCTCTGTACGGCAAGTGGACACACCAGGGCTATATGACCTAGAAGACCTTAGGCTTGGTAGTATTAGTCGGGTAAATATTTGTAAAAAAGAATATGTCCAGCAATTCATGTGTCTTATAAGCATTTAGCTCCATCAAATTTCTCAAATGTGAACAAATCTTTAGACATGCATAATTATTCATAATATCAACATACATGCTGTTCATGTGTTATTGATTGCCATTGAGTTGAGGGTCATAGAGGCCCTATGAACAAAAGGCCTGAAGCCTTTCTATAACTATCATCATTTCTCAACGTTCATAGAGTTTCCAGAGGCATGTTGTTTAGGAATGGATGCCGCTCCTGCTTTCTAACTATATTATGAAATAATACATATCATGTTACCAGCATCATGGAAGTTTATCTCATGTCTTCTTCCAGGGCCAAAAAGAGAGGAGCACATTTATGTTCACCTTTTTTTTTTTCCAAAACTTTATTGTGTTTTAGATGAAAGTTTATACAACAAACTAATTTCCTATTCGATAACCCATACATAAATGTTTCTGTGATAATTAGTTGCTATTAACCCAATCAGCATTTCCATCTTGCTGACCTCATTTCCGTCTTCTCCGTCACTCAGTTCCTCTTTGTTTCCTCATTTTTGCTTTTGGACAGATGTTGCCTATTTGCTCTCTTGTAGTTAATGGCTGTAAGGAGTACATTCCTGCTGAGTGTTAATCGTTTTATAGGTCCATCTATTATTTGGCTGAAAGGTGTCTGCTGGGAGAAGCTTATATTCCAGGTTAAAAGGAGGTTTTGAAGTGATAGTTTCTGGGCTTTTTATTATTTGGAAACCATTTGATGATTTCAGTTCTTCTTTTTAAGATTTGTTTGTCAGGATTGGAATAGTATTTAGTCAGGTAAATATTTGTAAAAATGAATACGTACAGCAGTCTTTAAATTTTCCTTTTTTCATTTTTTAATGAGTTTGAGTTCCCCCTGTACATTTTTTCTACTATTTTATCCAGAACCTTCTAAGGTGCCTGAAGTCAGAGCAGTCATAACTGGCAGCCAGACACCATCTAGTTCTCCTGGTTTCAGATGAGAGGAGACTCTAATATGTGTGGGTCATTCATCCTATGGGTGTGTTACTTTTGTAAGTCTTTTGTTTCCTTCACTCTCCTTTGCTGTAGATGAGAAGTGACTAACAGTTGTATTTTAATCTTCCCCTTTTTTGAAAGTGTTGTTATTGGGCACTACTCAGTTGACTGTGACTCCCAGTGACCCTACGAACATCATATCCAAACCTTGACCTATCCTGCGCCATATTGACAATGTCTGCCATGCGCAAACCCACTGTCACCATATATGTTTGGTTCTGCACTGGGTTCATTGTCACTGCTGTGTTTAAGCCCAGTTCTGCAACCACTGTCAGACCATCTTATTGAGGAACTTCCTATTGTTTTTCCTCCTGGATTAATTTTCCAGCTCTAACGTTTGCTGGGAATTGGTCTTTCTTGATAATGTGCTCAAAGTCTGTGAGACAAACTCTTACCGTCCTCACCTCCCAGGAGCATTCTGGGTGCATTCCTCTTTATTACTGTATTGATACCATATTTTGTGGTTATTGTTATGACAACCTCCAAAAATATATACGCTGTGAGGACACCAAGAAAAGACGTGGATGAGAAAGTGAAGTGAAATCAAGATGGGAGAATAATTGATGCAAAGCTAGGATCAATACTTGCAATGCCAAGACCTGGACGTTGGCCGGTAATTGGTGAGTATTGAGTTTTAAGCTTTCTAGATGCTAACAACAATAATGAAAATCATTAACTCTTTTTCTGGTGTACTGTCTTATAAGATGAATTGCTTGCAATGTATCTTCCTAGAAACAGAATAAATGAACTCATTCAGTTAGCTCATTATCTGTAAAGAGATTAGTTTCAGTGATAAGTGCCAAAATGATGACCTGGAGCTTTAGGATAGTTGAATATGAGACCGTCCAGAGCCATAACTAAAATTAGGGCCAATGTTATGTGTAGGACAAACCATCCATTATCACAAGAAGTTCCATATGCTTATTCATCGAAATATGTTTTTCTTAATTCTCTAAGTAATCTCTCCCTTTTTTCTGACCTATTTTAACCTCATCCCTTCACTTAGATTTCAAGATATTAACATAGGCTTTTCGCCATCATGGTTTTAGTGCCCTGATTCCAATACAGAGCTTTGTCTTTTTTTTTTTTTATTTTTATTTATTTTATTTTTTTTTGTGTGCGTGTACCGTAAAATCAGATCTGACTGGTACAGGAGGAGATTGCCCCTCCTTCCCCGGCAGAGCATCTGGTGGATTCAAACCGTGCACTTCTGGGATTGTAGTTGCAGCTTCTTGCCACTAGGCCACCAGAGCTCCCCTAAAGCTTTGTCTTTTGATGGATCACTCTAGTTACAGTGTTTTGTAACATCGGTAGCTTGGGATTATTTGAGTTTATCAAAATCGCCTATAGTTGTCTAATGTTTACAGAATCAAAAATTGTAGAAAGATGAACAAAAGTTAAAAAAAAAACCCAACTAATGTATTTACCTTCAGGCAGTGCCTTGTATAATCAAATAAAACCACTTTATTGCCATTTGAGTCAGAACTGACTCATAGCTGATGCTTCAGTAGATTTTCAGAGGCCATTTATTACATGGGAGAAGACTGTCCATCTTTCTCCTGAAGAGTAGCTAGTGGATTGGAACTGCCAGAGAGGTGCTGCCTTTGGGTTAAGAGTGTAACTCCCTGCAGACCACGCCCCCAGAGCTTTCCTTCTTTAACTATATTAATGCCTAGAACACATCTGCTTTTTAAGGTATAATATTACCTATTTGAAGGCTTGGTTCCAGTTAACAAAATGTTATAATATAATCCTTAATTAAGAAGAGATAGGACCAATAGATGATTACAATTTTAGTTCTTTAGACAAAGGGAATGACTCTTAGATGGTAAGTTAGGGGGTAAGGGACACAGAGAAAGTTAAAGGGCATCAAGGAACTAAGAGTCTGGGGGAAAGACAAGTCAGCAAATAGTTATAACCTAACTTGATGGTGTTAAATAAAGATATGTTGTTATTGTTAGTTACTGCCACATTGACTTTGTTTCCTACAACCAAATGAAATAGCTTTGCTTGTGTAACAGCGTGAAATATTGCCTGGTTCTATACCATCTTCATGGTAGTTGATAGCCTCTAATCCATAGCTGTTGCAAGTGTGTATCTCCCACATTATATTGGACAACAAACACTGTGCTGTGATCCATAAGGTTTTCAACAGCAACTTTCCATCAGTTTTCTAATGCTGTAAATGTTTTATGGAAGGAGACTGCCTGTCTATCTCTTGGAGCTTCTAGTGGATTTGAACTGCCAATTTCACGGGTAGCAGCCAGACATGTTACATATTATGTCACCAGGACTCCGATTTAGAAGTAAATCACCAGGCCTTTTTTCTCATTCTCCCTTAATCTGGAAGCTTCACAGGAATCTGCCCACCACAGATCGCCCTGCTAGTATTTGAAATACTAGTGACATCTTAGCTGCACACAAGCTACCACAGTGAGGTAAAGAGGTGGTGGGATAGAGACATACAAGCACATAAAGTGGATTAAGACTAGAAGAAGCTCCTCTGAGACCTGTTCAGGTTTAGAAAGAAAATCTTCATTCAGAAATTGCATGGAAATGACTTCCAGTGGACTCTCTTTTACTTGTTTGGAGTCCCAGGACTAAAGAGAACCAGCAAGTGGTCTAAGGTTTTCTCCATTGCTCCAGGCATTCGTCCAGAGACATGGAAAATGAACTCAACATTTTTTTAGTGATGCTCTGGACAAGAGAAGAAAACAATGCCTGATCCTACAACATTAAGTAAATGGCAAATGTGACAGCTGCCATTTCAATCTTCTTTTGTGTGTATGTTCACCATGTCGTACAACCATTATCTTCTAGTTCCAGTTTTTCACCACTTGTAACAGAAATTCAGTGAACTCGCTTTTAATGAGAAATTATTTCCTTCAAGGTCACGCTGCACCTTGTTAATTTATTCTCCCTAGCAACTTCCAGAGATTGCTGTGAGTATTAATAACGTGTGTGAAACCCAGTGGTGTTCAGAGAACAGACTATAGAAATAAAAGGTACTGTGTACTTAGGCATTCATTAGGGTGTAGCCTGTGTTGCAAGGAGTTTGATAATTCGACACATTTACATGAAATTAGGTCTAGAGTGGTGTGGGCTTCCAGAATCTTAGGACATTGGGTGCTGAAAGAAGACAAATTGAGGTGAAGCAGTTTGCCTCGATTTGACCCGTTTTTCCTAATGAGATCTTGGAGGCATAAAAAGGAGTGCTATCCTTTTGAAATATGGGCGTGCTGATTCTGGTTGTTAAAGCCATTCATTAATTTCTCTTGATTCAGAACATCCTAATGAACTAAAATGCGGACCTCTTCCTTCAAGCAGAAGCAAAAGCATGGCCGGACAAATGATGTCTGCTCAGTTGTCTCCAATTTTCTGGGGCATAAATGAATGAGAAGGAAAATAAAAGTGTTTCTTGTAGAAATAGTGTCTTACAAAGGGTTGTTGGAGGAGTGTCTTTCTTTGAATTCTCTAAAGGTATATATATCTCTATCTCTATATATGTTGTTGATTGCCTTGTTGTTGTTGAGTTGATCACGATTCATAGCGACCTTCTGGACAAAAGGCCTGAAGCCCCTCTACAACTATTGC
>NW_006399864.1:10961313-10972393 GCF_000299155.1 Elephantulus edwardii
CACAAATTGCTGTCTGTCAGATACTCCTCTAAATCTGAACATTCAGATTAAGACAGACTTGGAAGAAGGATTGGCCACCCACTTCTGAAATAGCAGGCCTGATGGATATATAGAGATAGATATATATCTATATACTATATATCTATATATTTCTATTTCTCTCTATCTCTCTATATCATATATTTATATGATTGTGAGTGTATATATGTGTGTGTATACACACACACATAAAGGAGATCTCGTGGTCTAGTGTTAAGAGGCTGTGCTGCAATCCTGAAGGCAACATGATTTAAACCCTTCAGCTGTTCCACTGGAGAAAGATGGGTAATCTCTTCCCATGCAATTTACTGCCTTAGAAAACCCACCAGAAGTTCAGCTCCAACTCGACGGCACACAACAACAATAACACACACATACCCCCCCACCCCCACACATTTATATATGAGCTAGTGGTGTAGTTGGTAAAGTGCTGGACTCTTAACCAAAAGATCAGCATGTAACAACAACCACTACATCTTGTCAGGTTATCTCTTACTTCCTAGAGCCTCCTTTAAGTGAGAGTTGGAGCTATGGACATTCCAAGTTTGACTAGTTCTGTGAGGAGAAGCCATAACCTTGCTTTAGGGTCTGAACTTAGATCTGTTTACCTTAAAGGAAATTAAGTTCTTGAATATATTTGAGTCATTCTACCCTGCAGCTTGATCTTTGGTCAAAGCTCTTTGATTGTTTCTGACTTTCACAAATTATAAGCAACCTCTCAAAAGGTCCCATTTCAGACATTCTACCAATTCAGGACCAAAGAAGGAATCAGGAGGCAAGGGTCGTCTGTGAGCCTGCTAAGATGCTGAAGCTGTGCCACAAGTGTTTGAAACACCAGCAGTGCCACCCACGGTGACTAGGATTCAACTGAACTTTCAGATTGGCCTGATTAGTTCAGAGCTGCAAAGAAGGTCTGGAAATCTACTTCATCATAAATTTTTATTTTATATTGGTTTGATTACCCTATGAACTTGGAGAGAGGATGAAAGGCACCCAAGCGTCAAGGACTCTCCTTCATAGGGTCGCTATGAGTCGCCTGCGACTCAATGGCACTTAACAACAATAACATCAACAGAGAGAGAAAGAGAGAGAGAGATCAGCTGGGCCAGCGAAGAGAAAACCATGTGACCAAGACACATAGTTCGCGGCCCTCAGGCCAGTCTTTCATTGTTTTTGTTCAGACATGCCTCTAGGTCGTATAGCCCTGGTGTACAAGTTGCAGTCCCGCGGTCACTCGCGGTTGCTGTGAGGCTGAACACTGTGACACGGATGTGTCAAATGCATTAATGGTTGGCTACCCAATGCGGACTGAGAGTGGGGTGGAGCTCCCAGATTGAACAAGCGTGGAAGGAGGAGTGGCGTCCACTTCCATAATAGCTTGCCTCCGGAAACCCTATGAACCTGGAGAGAGGATGAAAGGCACCCAAGCGTCGAAGACTCTCCTTCATAGGGTCGCTATGAGTCGCCTGCGACTCGACGGCACTTAACAACAACAACAACATTGGTTTGACTACAAAATTTGTATACATTGCATTTCACACTATTCTTCATTCACATTGTGTTTCATATAATCAGTTTCATTCATTATGTTTTATAAAATTAGATTACCATTGGACTATTACCCCACCATTACCCCATCTTTTCAAGTCCCCGTGGGATCTTTCCCATTTCCTTCACCCCCTCCGTCCACCCATTAAATTGGTCAACCCTGTAATTCTGCCTCTACCCATTTTTACCCCTCTGCTCCCACCCCTTCCCTCCTTGGCTCCCCATACATGTTTTACTAATTATCCTTTTATTCTTACAATAATGTTCTTATGCAAAATTTGTCCTTTTGAGACTGAGTTAGTTCACTTAGCAGAATAATTTTTAGTCTCTCCCAAGTTATGTAGTATTTTTAAAAAATTGTTGCTCCTGAGTGCTACATAGTATTCCATTATATGAATGTACCATGATTTCTCAATCCATTCAGTTGTGGCTGGACATTTGGGCTGTTTCCATGTTCTTGTGCTGGTGAATAATGCTGTTATGAACATTGGTGTACAAATCTCTGTTTGTGTCTCAAATTATATTCCTAGTAGTGGAATAGTAAGTAGGTCATATGGAGTTACTTTGTTCAGCTTTTTGAGGAAATGCCAAACTGCCTTCCAGAGTGGTTGTACCATTTTACAATCCCATCAACAGTGTATAAGAGTGCCCCCTTCTCCACATCCTCTTCAACATTTATTGCTTGGTGCCCTACTAAACTTTGCTTATGCTATTCAGTGTGGTTTTGATTTGTGTCTCTCTTATTTCCAGTCATTTCAAGCATTTCTTCATGTGTCTGTTAGCCATCCGAATGTCTTCCTCTGTGAAAGTCTTTCCATGTCTTTTGCCCATTTTGTAATTGGGTTGCCTTTTTCTTCTGGAGACCTTTGTCTAAGATAGTATTGCTAAGTGCTTTTTTCCTATTTGGTAGGTTCTTTTGTCACCCTATTGGAAAAAGTTTTTCAATGGCACACAGATTTAATCTTTAGAAGGTCCCATTCATCAATTTTATCCTCTACAGATTATGTCTTTCTGGCTGTATTTGTCAGCCTCTTTATACTATAGACTGGAATCAAGAACCCAGAATTGGACCTGTCTATCTATGATCAATTGATATTCGACAAGGAAATAAAACCTATCAAATGGGGAAATGACAAATTCTTCAACAAATGGTGTCAGCAAAACTAAACTGCTACTTGCAGAAAGCTGAAATAGGATCCACATCTCACACCAAATACAAAAACCACCTCAAGGAGACCTGGGAGTAAATCCCCAAACTGTAAAGTTTGGAAGAGACAAACAGAGCAAGCTTAGACAGCAATCTACTTCTAAAGATTAGCCAGCGCGAACACTATAGATCACACATGTTCTCCACAATGGTGCTGGAGGAGTCTGTGGGTAGTATAATTTGTTAATGTTCTTGATGGCTAACTGAAAGGTGGGAGGTTCAAATCTATCCAAAGACACTTTGGGAGAAAGGCCTGATGGTCTATTTCCAAAATATTGCTTATTAGTCATTGAAAACACTATGGAGCTTAACTCTGCTTTGATACAAATGTGGTGGCCAGCAGTCAGAACTGGCTCAGTGGCAACTGGTTATGATGCTGAAATATGAACTCCTAGATTGGAAGGTCCTCAAAATGCTGAGATTCTTGGAAACCACTTGACTGATTTTAGAAGAAATCTACTGTCCAAATAAGGGAGCAAACACGGCAACAAAGCCAAAAGCCTGTCAGCATCATGAAGACATGAAGACGCTCTGCATAGCTAATTCCCCATCCTTTAGATGTGCCTCCAGGGAGTTCTAGTGGTATAGTCTAGAGATTGTTGCACTGATAACCCAAAGGTGGTGCCAGTACAGTGGTTCAAATCCACCAGTAGCTTTCCAGGAGAGAGATGGGCAATCTCCTCTCGTGCCGCTTACTGCCTCTGAAAACCTTTTGGAGGATCAGCTACGAATCAACTCCAACTCAATGGCAATGAGCTGAGTGGAATTGAAACGTGCTTCACGAAGCTGTGGTGGCTCAGTGGGTAAGCACACAACTGCTGACAAGGACACAGTGATTCAAACCACCAGGAAGTGTGAGGATGGCAGAGGCTAGGACAGGGTTCAGATTCGTTGTTCATAGCTTGCCTCTGGAAACGTTATGAACCCGGAGGAAAGATAAAAGTTATACAGGAGGTGTCCAGGACTTCATTCATACGGTCGCTATGAGTCGCCTGTAACTCAACGGCACTTAACAACACTATCACAACCAACAGCATAGAGAAAGAGAGAGCAAGCAGTTGACCTAGCGGACAGAAAGCCATGCTCCCAAGCCAAAGGTGGGTGACTGTACTTGGCGGCCCTCAGGCCTGCCTTTAATTGTTTTTGGTGAAACATTCTTTTAGGTCGTGTAACCCTGGTATGTCCACTTGCCATACAGAGGAAACTCGTGGTTGCTGTGAAGCTGAATACTGTTACCCATGGTGGACAGTGTTTGGTGGAGCTCCCCGATTAAAACAAGCTTGGAAAAGGGAGTGGCATCTACTTCTACAATAGCTTGCCTCCGGAAACCCTATGAACCTGGAGAAAGGACGAAAGTGAAACAGGAGGTGTCTAGGACTTTGTTCATAGGATTGCTATGAGTCACCTGTGACTTGACAGCACTTAACAACAACAGTCTTGTTAATGGGTAAGGATAAAAATGCTGTCATGGTAAATCATGGGACAATTTCAATTTTACTTGACTATACACTCATTGAGTCATCTACGATTCGACGGCATTAAACAACAATAACAATGATGACGACCAAGAGCTACGTTGGCCTAGTGGAAGGAAGCTGTGCTACCAAGCCGAAGGTGGGTGATTGTCATCTGTGGCCCTCGGCCAGGTTCAAATTGTCCTCCTGTCAAACATTCTTCTAGGTGGTATAGCACTGGTCTGTGCATTGCTGTACAGAGGTAACTTGTGGTTGCTGTGATGCTGAAGCCTGTGACAGTGATGTGCCAATCGTGGTAATGGGCACCCATGGTGGACAGTGTTGGCTGGAGCTTCCCGACTAAATCAAGCCTGGAAGCAGGAGTGGCATCCACTTCCAAAATGGCTTGCCTCTGGAAACTCTATGTACAAACAGTGCTCAGGCTGTTCGTTCATAGGGTCGCTATGAGTCGTCTATGACTCGATGGCATTAAACAACAACAACAACATACACTCATTACTCTGGTAAATTCTGAAGAACAGGTGTTACACTGCAGGACTAGGGAGTAAGTTTTACCTCATATTGATACTCAATAAACAATAGCTATCTTAATTAACTTTGTTTTGGTAACAAACTCCAAATTTCAGTGGATTATGACAATCAACATTTATTCTTGCCTAGGTTATGTGTTGATAGCTATGAATTAGATGCTAGGGCTCTGGGCTACATATTTACTAATTCTGGAGTTCTAGTTAAAGATTCAGCTTTATTTGGACTTGCCTTATTTACCAGTAGGGGACTCTGGCAGATTAGTTCATAGAGAATTGCATTTCTAACCTAAAGGTTCACATCTACCAGCTGTTTTATGGAAGAGGCCCATATTTGTTCCCATTCTCAGGAAAGGTGATCCAACTAAACGTGAAAACTATTGAAAAATGTTATAATATACAAGCAAAATACTGTTGAAGATCATTCAAAAATGGCTAGAACAGAATATAGGTAGGGAACTTTCAGAAGCTCAAGCAGGATTTAGAAGAGGCATGGCACCAGGGATGTCATTGCTGATGTCAGATGGGTCATGGCTGAAAGTAAAGATTACCAGAAGAATGTTTATTTGCTCTTTATTGACTATGCAAAGGCATTTGACTGTGTGGATCAAAACAAATCGTGGCTGAAGAATGAGAATCTCAGAGCACTTGATTGTGCTCATGCAGAACCTATACCTGGACCAGGAGGCTGTTGTGCAAACAGAGCAGGGGAGCACTGCACGGTTTAAAGTTGAGAAGGGAGTGCGCCAGAATTATATTCTATTTCCATACCTATTCAGTCTGTATGCTCAGCAAATTATCCAAGAAGCTGGACTCTGTGAAGAGGAATGTGGCATCAGGATTGGAGGGAGACTCATCGATAACCTGCATTATGCAGATGACACAACCTTGCTTGCTGAAAGTGAGGAGGACTTGAAGCACTTGTTGCAGAAGACGAAGGAATGTAGCTGCCAGTATGGATTGCATCTCCATGTCAAGAAAACAAAGATTCTTACCATTGGACTGATAGGCAACATGATGTATGGAGAGAAGATTGAAACTGTCAAGGCCTTATCTTGCTTGAATCCACAATTAACACCCTTAGTACCAGCAGTCAGTAAATAAGGAGAAGTATTTCACTGAGAAAATCTGCAGTTAGACCTCTCCAAATTGTTGAAGAGTAATGATGTCACTTTGAGAACTAAGGTGCATCTGATTCAGGCCATAGTCTTTCTGATCACTTGCTATGAATCTGAGACCTAGACGATGAATAAGGATGACAGGAAAAAAAACTGATGCCTTTGAGTTGTGGTATTGGAGAACAGCACTGAACATCCTATGAACTGCCAAAAGAACAAACAACTATGTGTTGGAGAGAGTGTAGATGGAGTGCTCTTTGGAGGCAAGAATGATGAGGCTTCACCTCACATACTTTGGGGATATTGCTAGGAGGGACTATTCCTTAGAGAGGAACATGATGCTGGGAAGGATGTGGGGGTCAGAGAAAGAGAGGAAGACCCTCAACCAGGTGGATTGACATGATGACGGCTTCAATGGGCTCTTGTGTGTCAGAAAGTATGAGGACTGCACAGGATAGAACAGGGTTCAGATCTTTTGTTCATAGGATCTCTATGATTTTGTACTGGACTTGATAGCACCTAGCAACAACAACAACAACAAACAACTAGTTCATGTCATTGATTCTTTATCACTTTCTTCTTTTGTCTTAAACATATCAGGATTAAGAAATGAACTGACGGAGTAAAGAGAAGGATTCAATGGTTAATAACTTAGGGAGCTCTGATGGTCTAGCAGCAAGAAGCTCTCTGCAAACATAAGGCAGGAAGTTTGAATCACAGCTCCACGGGAGAGGGATGGGCTATCTCCTCCCAAGTGATTTATAATCTCTGAACATCCACTAGAGTGATGGGTTGAATCCAACTCAACAGCACATGACAAAAACAACAAGAACAAGCCACAGACTGACTTTTTCTTTCTTGAGAACTTTCACTTGGGTTTCAATTTTCAGAAGATCTTAAGGGATATATTATTTTCTCTAAGTGTCTCATCCCCCTGCCCCAGGGAGCTGTTTTCTGTGCTTTTAGGAAGATGCGAATTCAGAAAGGAAACATTAATCCTTTTTTTCTACCATGTGCTAATAATTTCTTAGACAGTTACTGTTATGCCATTATACCACTTTTAATATTCAATATTGAGTACCAGTCAAATAGGCAATTTCTCAAATAACAGCATAGTGACAATAATGTAAACACCTCAGTGCCATAATGATGGAGGGACTATGATTGCCAACTGTGTATAGCTCATTTATGGTCCCCAAATCACAGGTTCTGCCTGAAAATTGAGCTTAATTTTCTTTGACTAGCACCTGTGAAACTGACAAAATAAGGAGTGTTATCTATAAACTAAGATATAAATGCAAATATGTGTTTAAACAAAAACAATGATTTCACTAACAATTAAGTTGTGTTCTCATCTAAAATAGAACTCAAATCCTAAACTGCTCATTTCAGATGCTAACGAAAGAATCATTACACAATATTTTTCTTTACAAAAATTCTTACTTTCTTCTTTCTCCCATGAAACTTGTCAAATTATATATTTACACTTCATTTCTACTCATTAAGAATAGGAAATACTCTTCCTAGTACTGCTGTCATATGATTAGGTTTGGGGACTTAGTCACAAATTGACTTCTATCACCTTCCATATCAAGTAAATGAAGTAATTTTACTTTTTGTTGAATTGAGGTAGGGAAATGAGACAAAAATAAGAAATTTCTGGTTTTTTGTGGGTTTTTCCATAGGTTTAAGAGGAACAGAAGAATAAGCGAGAGAAATACAGAGAGGGAAGATATACACACATGATGTCATTGATCATAGTGCTTTGAGAAGAGATAAGTACAATTGGCTCTCAAAACCAGTGGAAGCTAGATCCAAACCTCTCTGTCGGTTTGTTTAGTCTCTTTAATATCTCAGAAGAGATTGACTCAATATATGCATTACACTAATCCCACCTCATTAAAAAACAGAAACAATCCATTCCCAAATAGAATTATAATAACTAAGAGAATAGAGATTAGAACTGGCAACATTTTAGTTAACCTCCCAACACATAACAAACTGTGCCACCAGGTATTTGTAGTTGTATCACCTATTAATCCATGTATTCATTCATTTATTTGAAAGTATTTACTTAGCGTCTAATTGGCATTGACCAAGGACACCAAGAGCAAGAGGATTTTATTCCCAGACTCACAATGTGCATGGGCTGAGAACAGGTGATCTGTTCCTTACAGCAATGAAATAAATTCCCACAGTCAGGCACAGAAAGATTTACTTAAACCCTTAATAATGAACAATTGACAGGCTAGAATGCCAGTTCTCTCTCCTGGACTTCTCAAAAGTGGGACCTAAAATTTAATTAAAATGAAAAGCTCAAGTAAAGCATTTTATTTCCACTGGTGATTTGCACTGGGATCAATTACAAAGTCAGAAGACAGACATAAAACCAAACAAAATTAGCTACTCATCTTGTGTGGTGCTCAAAGACAATTAATCAGTAACGCCAGAGTAGAGAAAGCTGATGTCAGATAATTAGATCTTCTTGGCCACCAACGCACGGAAGTGTAAGACTTGTGGGAGGGCTGGGCAAATACCTTAGGAGTTTTTGAAACAGATCAAATCAACCCTTCAGTGTGGAGTTGATTCCAACCCACAGCAATCCCATAGGTGCAGGGGAGACCTGGAGAAGGTTGGCAAGGCCTGAGCTTCTAGAGGGAGACTGGATGGATATCCTTCCGTGTCACGTCACCTCTGAATAGGTCCAAACTACCAAACTTTCAGTTGGAACATGAGGGCTTAACGAGGAACCCCTGAAAACGGGTGGATAATTGAAATGGATTTCCACTGCAGTTTATAATGCTAATAAGTATGCACCAGAGTGTTTATGAAGCAGTGTTTTCTGTTGTCTTACAATTGGGTATGATATAGAGGAAGGTAGATTTTAGGAAAAACAAACTTCTGTCTTATGTATTTTTGTTCTTCTTGCCTCATCAACTCCATCAACTCTGGTTTTCTAAGAAGAGATGACAAAATGATGTCACAATTTTTGTATTTCTGTATCATTATTGCTTAGTTTTTGTGTATTAAAATGTCCAACCCTAAGTAAAACACATAATCTATTATCCATGATAACATATGAGGAAATGAATTTTTAGAGAAAGAAAAAGTTAATTACCCAAGTGAGAGAATCCAGTTTCTTTTCATGTCAGTGTACAGAATTTCTTCTACCCAACACATTTTGGGAAGGCCTTTTTTAATGCAGGGAAGGCTCTGTTAAGAAAAGGTGATCCAAATAAACATCTTCTGGGCCAAACTTAGGAAAGTTGAATTTTACACTCCTTTTAAGTCTTCAATGCCAGCACGAAGCACCATCAACTGTTTGATTAGCTTCTGATCAAGGCATCTCACCACCACCGGGAAGGGAAAAAAAGTTCAATAGTCTGTGTACCAGGTGAAGTTTGCACATAATATTTTCTTCTTTATTTTTTATTTTTATTCTTTTAGTAGGAAATCTTGAGAAACTAACTCAGATAGAAGGAATCTCAGGTAACATCATAATTAAATTCAACATGGTAACTTAGAACACAGAAGAGCATTAATGAAAAAAATGTGACATCAACTAAAGTTTGAAGCTCAATTAACAGTAATATATCTTTGTAAGTCTCTTGATTGTAGCAAATGTGCCATGACAATGTAACATAAGGGGAAACTGAGTGAAGGATATACATGAACACTATGTAATATGTGTGCCAATATTTCTGTAAATCTGTAAAAAATTTTATTTTTAAAAAAAAACAATTAAAAAAAACCCCAAAAACCAAAAACCAAGCAATATTTGTTGAAAAGAGATATATGTTGACTAAGACTTTGTTCAAATAATGCAGAGCTAAGGTCTGGCCTGCAGAGTAAGATTTTCTTTGGAGAGATTCTTGTCAGATAAGTCCTATAGGTGGAGGTAATGACCTGATTTGTCTAGTTGTTTAGCTTATGTACCATTCAGGGTTATTTTGAATCTCCATCACCTTATAAGAGAAGCATTTTTCCTCTTTTTAAATGAAGGCCTAGAAAAGCAGTCAGCATTTTCTTCATTTCGCTGTATTTCCTTGTGGTTTTTCTTGTTCATTCTACAACCTTTGATCAAGAATCTCTCCTTTTTGACCCGTGCCCGTCTTTTTTTTTTTTTTTTTCCGTGCCCGTCTTTTTATGTGATGTTAAGAATGACTTTATTTTCTATTTCCTTCCAATTTAGTTGGAAAAACTCACTCATAATTGAATCATGCACAGGGCCAGTTGTGAATCTTAATCTTTATCCAAATAGAAGGATTTAGCTTGACAATAGACACGCAAATCCAGCCCTTTTCTCTCTCCCACCTGCTGGGATTAGTTGGCAAGCATTGATAATATTGGACCTTAGATGACTTTTTCCCGAAAAGAAGAATATTTTCTCTCTGAATCTTAGCCTGAAGAATCATGCAAGCACCTCCTGATAATGTGGAGAAGAGAGGCGACAAGAGCCACATTTGATGTTTATCAAGGTCCGTTTAACGCCACAGACAGTGTCTTGTGGCCATGAGGACAGGCAGCACTGGGTCTATAGCCTATAATAACTACATGCCTGCCCAAAGCTGTAGAATTAACCCGCAATTTATGGCTCTGGCACATCTCTCTTACTTTTTACGGACTAGTTATTAACTAAGGATGCTTTATACATGAGATTTATTTGACTAAAATGCATCAAAATGACTTGCATCAATGTACTATATTACAGAGAAACTTGGTATAAATTATGTAGGAGGGAGTTAGAAAAATAACAAGGTGACAAAACTTAGAACAACCAGTCCTCCCATTCATTCTCTTCCTTTGATTTAATTTTACTCTAATTTCCAGGGCACTACCAGAAAGAGGTGCTGGTATAAAGTCAAACAGAAATACAAACAAAAGACTTCTCTTTGCTATGTCAGGGTGCCTTCTATTAGACTAGATCTTGTGCTGAGAATAGCTATAAACATTGAAATAAAGCTTTTTAGTAAAACTAAAAAAAAGCAGATGATTAGGGAGCTCTGGTGGCCTAGTGGCAAAAAGCTGCACTGCAATCCTGAAGGCAAGCTGTTCGAATTCATCAAATGCTCTGCTAGAGAAGGAGGGGCAATCTCCTCCTCTATGAGTTGGATCTGATTCGACGGTACACACACATACAAAACAATAAAATAAAATAAATTTTTA
>NW_006399864.1:10973158-10994580 GCF_000299155.1 Elephantulus edwardii
TCATATGTTGTTTCATGAAATTCTTCTGTGTCTGCCAATTCCTTTCAATACAGTGACTCAGTATATTCTTTCCATTTTCCTTTAATACTTCCTGGATTGTTTAATATTCTGCCTAAAGCATCCTTGATTATAACAACTCGATGTTTGAATTTGTTCTTCAGTTCCTTGAGCTTAAGAAATGCTGAGCGAGTTCGGCCCTTTTGATTTTCTGAATATTGGGCTGCTACCGAGAAGATTAGTGATTCTAATCCACTAGTCTCTCTTTGGGAGAAAGATAGGCTTTCTTTGGCTGTGAAGGTTTACAGCTTGGAAATCCAATGCAAGGAAAACCAAGTCAATGGAGGTGGATTTGGTCTGGTTTGGATGCATCAGAATCCGAGGTAGAACATGTCATGAGCCACTGTGGTTTTACTTTAGTTACGTGTTTACATCTTCAAAATGCAAGTGTCCCTAAGAGGAAATGTAGACTTCCCCCCCCCCTTTTAGACTCCTAAAGCATGAGTTCTCAGAAGGGATCTTAGAAATTAACTTGTCCATATCTCTCATTTTATATAAAAAGAGCAGAGTCCCAGAGGCAGAGCTCGGTGAGAACTCAGAGTAAATTAAGAACAACACATATTTTTAAAGTAACAACAACAAAAAATGTGTTGTTCTTAACTTTTCTTGGGTCCCTGCAACTTCTCTATATTTCTTATCATCTTGATTCTCTATTCTCTCCTTCCCATGAGGAAGGGCCATCTTGGACAGATAAGAGTTGGTGCCCTTATTCTCTGAAGGTCATAGGCCTACCATCCACATAAAAACACTTGTACACTAACAAGCCTCTGATAAGCCACTGGGCTTGATGTGAGCTTGTGAGACATACTGACAGCTGAACATTTGCTTGGTGTGCTGTTTTGCATATGGCTTCTACGTGCTGGTACCCAGGCATTTGGGTAGACATACAGACCATTCTCATCAGAGGAAAAGCATGGAAAGAAAGAAAAACGTGGCCAAATTCCAAAGCTTTTGTTTGTGCTATTTCCCAAACAGAAAATAATTTAAACATAAAAACCTGGACTATTTCAAGGTAGAGCAGTCCTTAAGCTCAAGTTCAACTCTTCAGAGTTTAATTTAGCAAAGAAAATATGTGCAACATTTGGGTCCTCAGAAAAAGAGTTGATAATCAGAATGACACTTGAGGTGCAGTTTTCACAAACCCATGTGCTCATTTGATCTGCCAGAGAGAGAGATTAAGGACGTAAAATAAGCTTTGTGATAGCTCATCCCACCCACACCGTCCACCTGCTGAAGCAGGAGCAGGCAGAGTCAATGGGTGTCCAAATGGGAGCTGAGCTGTTTGCTGCTCTGTGATGAGCTGGGAGCTCAGAGCAAGCTTTAAAATGTAATCTATAATTCATTGCAGATGAACCATAAAATGTGAAAACATTAATTTTTACAAGAACTCTCATTATTTACAACATTTTCCCTGTGCTCCATTAAAAATCTTTCTTTGCTACATGTATAGAATGTTCACAGCTGCTCGATTATTTACAAGGAGGCTGATGAAGGGTTATAAGGATCTGTCGTTACAAAATTAAAGCTGTTTTTAAAAGGGGGAGCTTGTTTCTGAGATGTTTTTGCATTGGATTAAGGCCAGAAGAGGGGAATGAAATTTATTTACCAAAACCCAATTACTAGGTGAAATTGATCCAAAAAAAGTCTAAAAAAGGAGAGGACTTTGAAGTTCTACTTTGGTTAGGGAACAGCTAAAACCCCCTAGACAGTGTGTGTGTATGTTGTTGTTGTTAGATGCCATCGAGTCGAGCACGACTCATAGCAACACTTGGAAACCTGATATGCAGTGAGTTTGAGTTTGTTTTATATATATCTGCATGTGTGCGTATATATATATTTATGCATATATATATATATGTTTATGTATATATATGCATGTGTGTATACCTGTGTGTGTACACACACACACACACACACACATAAGCATTCTTCTAAGTGGTACTGGTTTGTTAATTTGCTATGTAGAGGTAACTCTTGTGCTGTGATGGTGAACACTGTGACACTTATGTGTCAAATGCGATAACGGTTGCCTATGGTGGATGGTGTTTGGTGGAGCTCCCAGATTAAAACAAGCTTGGAAGAAGGAGCGGCATCCACTTCCCAAAATAGCTTGCCTTTGGAAACTCTATGAACGTGGAGAAATGATGAAAGTTATACAAATGTTCAGGTCTTTTGTTCATAGGATCATTCTGAGTCGTCTACAACTCAATGGCACTTAACAACAACAACAACAAATATACATATATATAATTTATAGATGAGATTTTTTATTTTTGTATATATTTAGACTTTGGTGAAAATATACACACTAGAATATGCCCCCCTATTTATCAATTTTACCTATACAGTTCAAGAAACTGGTTACATTCTAAATGAAATGAGGAATATTTATGAGCACATTTTCTTGGAATGAGGAAAAAGGCAGAAATATGGGTAAATGAGACCCAAGGTGTGTGAAATTAGACTTGTTTTTCTTTCATTCAGTCACTTAATATGTGATGAGAGACTGCCGAATGCCCCATACTATGCCAGGTATTGGAGATAGAAAGATGACACAGAGGGTCTCTGTCCTCACAGGTTTCACATCCCAGAGTTGAGACAAACACATGGAAATGATGCTATGATTTGGCCATTGCAGCAAAGGACTTGTGTCGAGAAGACTTCAAACTCAGATGCAAAGGGACAGCAGATGGAACCACTGACGGCTAGAAAATTCTAGAACATTAGGTACCCATCATTTGTCATTTCCCCCCCCCTTGATGAAAATAAATACAATCTTTTTGAAAACAGAATACCTTTTTAAAATTAATTTTAGTAAAAGTTTACAGAGACTTAGGATTTCCAGTCATTCATTGTTGCACTTTTCTCCCTGTCCATCCTCTCCTCCAAAATCACTCTTCTCCTTGAAAGGAAAAAGAAAAACTCTTTCATTGTTATGTAATCCCTCCCCTCAAGTTCACTCCAGGATGCTGCCTTCATTCTGGACTTCTGTAATGACAAGAATATCCATTCATATGTCCCTTTTAAACAGATCTATCCCTCCACTGTTTCAGTGCAATATACATCATTCCTTCCCTCCTTTTCTGTTTTCCCTAACCCTGATGTCAGTCCCGGAAAACAGAACGCTTTTAACTCTCATTTATTGTGTGAAAGCCAAATTCAGCATGATAAAAAAAAAAAAACCAAAACACCACAAAAACAACACTCCAAAATATTATAACATCACCAATAGGGAATATAAAAGAACAACATTTATCACAGCAACATCTATTGACCCTTAATTATAAAGAATATATTTTTATTTTACATAACATGTGTTTTTATGATACAAATTGAAAGAATTAGATTTTTACAGTCACTTTAACACTGGATGTGAATTCTTAAACTTTAATTAGAATAATTCTCTTGGGTTTTGAATATAAGTTTCAGCTCTTTTTTGAAGTCCTGGAGGCAAGGTTTGAATGTCAATTTAAGGTGTGGAATTTGTAACAGAAAGAATTCCATCAAGGGCTAGCAACTATTTGAGTTTAATTCCTTGAAATTTATGCACCTTGTTTTGCTATTGGCAACATTTTAAGAAGTCTAGTTTAAAAAATATGGTAAATGTCCTCAAATTAGGAATTGAGTCTGGTAAAGCGAAACTGTCTAAGCTGACAGTTTCATTTTCTAGACACCAATGCAGTAAATTAGAGCAGTGGACAATCCCCTACCAGTAATGGGATTGGACTTTTGAGGTGTGGAACCAGGTGGCCTGGTTATGGGAGCAAAGCCTTTGGAGGAAGTCAGGCAACATCTGATCCCCTAAATACTTGGATAGTCGATCAACATACAAGAAATTTCTTTATTATGTGGAGCATTGCTCCAGGTACTAGACTCGGATCACAATGTAAGTTTCCATTTCCTCAGGTTAAAAAATTCTGAGCAAGATTTAAAGAAAACCTAAATAAAAGACCTAACTTTGATGCTGAAATAGTGTCTCTCTCATAGCTGTCAAGTTGGAATCAACTCAGCTAACTCTCCAGCAGGTTTTGGGAAGCTGTAACTCACACGGAAGGAGATGACCCATCTGTCTGTCTCCCACAGAACTGCTGGTCCAGTCAAACTGCCAGAAAGGCAGTTATTAGTGGGTTAACACTGGTGGGTTAGCAGTGCAACTTCCTACCCAGGACACCACCAATAAAGGTGACTGATACATTGTTGTTGCTTTTGTGTGCTGTTGAGTCAGAACTGACTCATAGTTGATCCTCCAGCCAATTTTCAGAGGTGATAAATGGCACAGGAGGAGATTGCCCATTCTTCTCCTGTGATAATTAACGGGTAATATCTTATTTTTTTCTATGGCAATGAAGATTGTCTGGATGAATGTAACCTTTGTCATTTAACTTTGTTTCTTCTCTATCTCCCAAGCAATGTGGCTTGAATCCAGTTTTATTCTTAATCTTAGCAATATGACCCTAGCCACATGTTTTTCTTTTATTTTTTACTTTTACTTTATACTTGTTTATTTACACAGTTTGAATACATAGTTTTCCACACCTAGCCACATTTTTAAGAGCAAACAGACTCTTGAAAAGGAAGATGAAGTAAATCACTTATATATTTTTCACAATGACAATGATTATCAACATTTTAGAATTAATCTAGTTGACTTCTTAAAAGATGCCTTCAGTTTCAAGTCAAAGCTAAAACCGAAAATCTACTTACATAGGAATAAACAGTAAACACAATCAATCTATTAACTATGTAATTGAGGAGTAGACAGAGTTCATTTAATACTTGACTCAATAGCTCAATGAATTCACCAACAATCCAATTTTTTTCCACTCTTACAGTCTACCTTGCATGCTGTCAACTTCACATGGAGCATCTATCCCTTGTAATGCAGCGTCCAGGCTATGAGCTGTCCCATCTGTCTAGTAGGAGAAGCCTCTCTCCAGCAGACACCTCTACTTAACCCTTGGACTTGACTCATCAGTCCATCCCTAAAGTCATATGTGTGGCCAAGAGTTTGGGAAAACTAATTTATTGGCTTAAACCAGTCAGAAACGACCCTTGATGTAAGCAATGGGCTGAGACAAATTACATAATTGAGAAATTAAAGATCTCTGTATGAGGATGAGAGGAAAAATTGGATTCTGAGAAAGTAATCCATGGAAGTCTCCACCTCAGCTAAGAGTTATTTAGTGCTTGTTTCTTTTACACACACAGCAACTGAACAAGCTTACGTGACAGAATGGAGCCACCCCACAGAGTTTTCTTGGTCCTGACCTCGGAAATGGTTGCTAGGTCCTGTGAAGTTGGCTCTCACTCCTGGGGACTGTCACGGCTGATACTGTGTGCCAGCAAGGCCATGATGCTCAGTATATTTCTATGTGTTGTGAATTTGAACCATTATACTGTTAATAAGGCAGGCTGACAAGTGGATCTGGAATGGTATGGTCAGGGTGGATCTCTGTAGGGTTGTTGCCTGCATGGTATTTATGTTTGAACTCTGACAAAAAGCTAGAGAGCCCAATGCATGGTCTCCAGATTTAAAGCACTCAGCTTTAACTCAGTACTTGCCAACTAGGAACTAATCAGTATCCAGACCCACTGTCTGCAACTCAGCTTCCTAACATTCCCTTTGGATATGTCTGTCTTTGAAGCGAAAAGTCTCCAAAGCCAGGAGCCATAAAATGACCCCTCGATGCCTCTGACTTGAAGTCTGACCAACAGATGTGGGACTTCCTTCTTCAAAGCTACAACCAACATATATATAAAAGGAACCTCTTTTCTACAATCCCTAGGAAATTCTACTGCTAACCAAAAGGCCATGTCTTTGGTTGTTCAAATCCACCAGGAATTCCACAGGAGAAAACTAGACAATCTCCTGCTATGTGATTTATGATCTTGGAAACTCCCTGGAGGATTTGCTATGGGTTGCTTCCTACATATGGACAGAATGAGTATGAGTGACAGGTAGAGAAAATATATGGTTATGAAGACAACATTTACTTCCTAGAATATTAGCTAAGGTTATTTTTATTTTTGTCATGAAGCAGGATTTGGAATCATTTATTGATTTATTCATTTTAGGAATGATACATTCTTTTATTTTCAGAAGAATGAAAATGCCTTTTCCTCTCGCCTAGTATTTCTAAAGTAGAACATTCGGAGAGTAAAGAAACTAACATTTTAAAGTTGGAAAACTGTCCCTTAGTGACTAATATTCTGGAATTTTGCTTGGAGGCAGGTGAACAAAGCAATTTTTATACTTCTTCAGCCCAACTAATACATTTTCTTTTTGATTAGCTATGTGCTTACTTGGTAGATGAACCAAATCTCAGGTTAAGCCCCGTGCTGCCCTCTCCTTCAAACACTTAGCTATGAGGTGAGGCTTTGAGAGATAACAGCAAACCGTGTCCATATTTTATCATCTTTGACCCTGTCAACAATCGTACTGCATTCCTATTGATCTCTACTTTAGCCCTCAGAAAACTAGAGCATAGAGAGATTAAGTAACTTGTGTAAGGCCATATAGTAATAAATAGTAGCACAGCGACATGAACCAACAACTCTTTGATTCTAAAAACCGTGTTCCTAACCATGGATTGCATTTCCCTACATGTTTCTTCATCCTCCGGGTTAAAGTCAGTGATACAGCTTCAGGTCAAGACCAAGTTTTGTGCCTCAGCTTTCACTTAACACTTCTTTTTCAGCCTTGAAGACGTGCTTTTCATCCTTCATGGACCCAGGCTTTTAAAGAGTATGAGATATCAATTTTGTCAGTCACAGATGATTTGTGCTTGATCACTAACTCCCTCAAGATCACAGCCCTTGGAAACTTCTCGAAGCAGTTTGATTCTCACTCTCCAAATGTGGGCTCAGAATCACCTCAATGCTGGTGGGCTTAGTTGTTGTTCCTAAATATATGAGCTTATTTCTGCAACTCTGTAGTTGTGTAATGTTAGGCAATTTATCGACTTCTCTAACACTCATTTTCCTCACCAGTAAAGGTGGGATAATGTAGCATGACTTGAGGATCAAATGAAGTGAGGTATGCAAAGTATCCTGAACAAATAACTTCTCTACATATGTGGTTTTCCTCACCCATGCCTCACCCTATTACTTAGTAATCAAAAATCTCTTCCTCGCAAAGTTTCTGGTAAATTCCGTCATGTTCATCCTGAACTGCAATGGACTGAGAAAGCTTAGAGGGTTGTTCATTCCTTGGCCACCTCTGTCTGACATTAGGGAGAGAGAGAGAGAAAAAAACAATCCACTAATGGTAGGATTACATGTAGCCTCAGGTCAATGAGGAACAAATTTTGGAATGTTAGAAAGTCCTTCTGAACTTGAGAAATCACAAGGAGGCTAGTTTTTCCTATCAGGAAATATTGAGAAAAGAGGAAAAAACCCCATACCCTATTTTCTGAAGATTCTACAAGAACTAGACAAAACTTGAGCCACTGTCATTTATTTTTTTTTCTCTCTTATGCATGTGGTTTCTGTGGCAACAGAAGAGTGGGGAGTGTCAACTTTGTGCCTACTTGGCTTATCATGAGAACTGAGTGAAAGTTAACCAAGTCTTAACGGCATCAAATTCCCTGTTAAGGGGTCTTGTTATTGTTGGATGCCGTCAGGCTGATTCAAGGACTCCGCATGACAGAGTAGAACTGCTCTCTATGGTTTCCTTTGTTGTCCTCTTTACAGCATCATATTTCCAGATCTTTCTTCCTTGGAGTCACCAAGTGAGTACATTTAAGTCATCGATCCTTCTTTGAGCAGTCAAGTGCAAAAACTGTTGTGCCACCGGAGAACGCAAAAAAGAGTTTCTAGCTAAACAAGTTCTGATGTGCAGGGGTGCTAGATGTTATAAAACTCCATAAAAGAGAAGCTACTAAAATTCAAGCTGTTCATCAAACCATTTAATTTGCCGGCAAGACAGCAAAGAGTGAACCAATATGATGAAGGCCTTCTGCCCAGCTTTATAATAGAGAACATAAAATATTTACCTTGAGAAATTGTTGACTGCGCCCACAATTCACATAAAATTATGCTACCTTTCTGAGCATGCCAGGAGAACATTTTTTTTTATTCCCCTGTTTGGAAATTGCTCTTGTTCAAAACTTCATGATTCATTTTCCAATCTCTCTTTGGAGTTAAGCAGGCAAAGTCAACAAACTTGATGTGAAGAGGTAGTTTATGATAAAGGTCAATAGCGCTGGCTTTGAATGTGCCTCAGATTGGCTCCCTGGACAGACACCGAGATGAAGTTTTACGTGCACTGGTTTTGTGTGAGGATCATGGTTGGTGGCACAGCTTTGAGTTCTCAGCTCCCACCTGTAAGGTTGGTGGTTTGAATCCATCCAGCTGCTTTGTGGATGAAGGTCCAGGTTATCTGTTTCCTTAAAATAACAGCAAAGAAAAAAAAAATTCTCTGGGTTTGTTCTACTGTCTTATGGGTCAGATATCAACTTAGTGGCATACACAACAGTTGTATCAGGGGAGTATGTTTGGGAACAAAACACATAAGGCAGTGAGGGAACCAGAGCTGGGCAGAAGGAGACATTTAACTGCAGTACTACTGTGACACAAACTTCAGATTTTCCATGGGAAATTCTTCAAGTCCCCCAAATTGAAACAAAGAAGTTAGACCTTGCAGATATAATCTCGGGTAAGGCTTCAACCCTTTGTTGGGGAAGCTCACATTGTAGAGAATAATTGTGGAGAGGAATGTGGTTACGAGCCCCGCCCCCATGTCAGTAAAGGAGTGACTGACCTGGGTTAGAATCTGGGGTTCCTTAGTTTAGAATCTGTGAGAATTTAGGCAATTCATTGAAATAAATCTCTGAGCCTCTTAGAGAATTTTGAAGGTTAAATGAGTTTTACTGCTTGGCGAAGTGCCTGGCTGATGTTCAGTGAATGTGGGCTGTGCTGTTATTTTATGACTGTTGTTGTTATTAGGGGCTGCTTTGTGAAAATTATTAGCTGGGCTCTTTCCCCTGATTTCTAGCTTCATATATCCAAGACAGAGTAAGTGGAAAGGCCTGGTGAAAATTAGCCAAGAAAAACTTACAGATACAGCAGAACGTTGTCCAGCTTTGTCGTATGGGGCAAGGCACATGAGGAGATGGAGTCAGGTGCTGAAGAAGGACGCTGTATTTGGTGAAGCAGAGGATCAGCAGGGGCATGGGAGACTTTGGGTGATGTGGACAGGACGGGTCCAACAATCACAGTGAGATTTAACCAACCCATCAATTGAGACAGTAATGACACAGGACTGGCATTGTTTATTCTGTAGTACCTCGGTCAGCATGAATCAGACCTGGCCCAATAGCATCCATAGCTCTGCCTATTAGCTCTATCTATCTATCTATCTAATCTATCTATCTATCTATCTATCTATCTATCTATCTATCTATCATCTATCATCTATTATGTATTGATCTATCAATTATCTATCTATCTTATCTATTATATTTGTCTATCATCTATTATATCTATCAATTATCTATTATATCTATCTATCATCTATTATGTATTGATCTATCAATTATCTATCTATCTATCTTATCTATTATATTTGTCTATCTATCATCTATTATATCTATCTATCTATCATCTATTATGTATTGATCTATCTATCTATCTTTCTGTTTAGTAACAAAATAAAAACTACAGATACAAGGACTCAGAAAGAGAAGTCATAAATGGGAAATATTATGAAATGCACTAGGCCTCTTTCTGAGAAGGCCCTTGTCTACCTCAGACAGAACCAAGAAGAAATAGCAAATAAGAAAGGAAATTAAAAAAAATTAAAAAAAGAAAGGAAATAATCCCACTCATCTATTTACTAAAAAATGAAATATTTATCTGCTGTCTACAATATACAGAGAATATTATGCAACACTTTACAGATTAAAAAGGACAATCTCATATGTTTCTGAAGCTGAGCCCAGACTTCGGATTTTTTTAAAAAAAGAGATTAAATAGGTTGAGGCATTGGGAGCCGAGATGAGGAGAGGAGGAGAGCTTTCTTTGAAATGGGTTTTAATTCCCCATTTTCCCTTTCCTTTTCTAGTTCATCTCTGTCTTTCATTTTTTCTTCTTTAAAGATTTTTAGTTCATACAGAACTGTTAGAAGAATGGATTCCTTCTGTAGGTCATATTTGAGTTAGCTCATCCATTAGACTCATTATAATGTAACAGACTGAAGCATAAATGGTTAGCAATTACATTAATGAAACCCTTGAGCCTTAATAGCTAAAGAATCTTTAATTTAGATTTTTTTTTTTTAAGTATTAAAGGGACAATCAATGTGTTTCTTTACTACCTGAAGATCTCTGTCCTGGTGGTGTAAATGGGTGCAAAGCAGTGGCTGGCACAGGGCCAGAGAGGATTCTGAAAAGATCACACATTAACATCCATATAGAGTGCTCAATAGCGCATTCTTCCTTTTATTAACTTTCTGTAAGTGAGCACGTTACAGCATTCGTGTTTTGCTTTTGGCGGTACTTCTGAGTTTCTAGAGTGGGATGCAAGTAAGAAGGGTGTAACAGATGATGATGGCTTTGAACAGATTTAGCCTGTAAACTTTGAAGGAATGAAGAGATCCTCATTGGTTGGGTAGGCCAAGCGAGGGGCTGTCTAACAGCATTGTGGTGAGGAATCCCTAGGCCTGGGCCCTTCTGCCTTCCCATTGTATCCTACCATGATTTAGTGTTTAACACAAGCTAACCACATAAATGTGCTGTGAAATAAGGGTCTGTGATGCCATGATCTTTCAGACTTAAGGAGAAATACATCTCTGTGGAGACGCACTAGGACATAGTCGTGAATGTCAGATGGATCTTGGCTGAGAGCAGGGAGTACCAGAAGAATGTCTGTGTTTCATTGATTATACAAAGGCCTTTGACTGTGTGGATCACAACCCATTGTGGCTAACTCTGAGATGAATGGGAATCCTAGAACACTTGATGGTGCTTATGTGGAAACTATACTTGGACTAGGAAGTAATCCTCAGAACAGAGCAAGGAAACATGGCATGGTTCAAAATCAGGAAAGGAGTATGTCAGGGATGTGTCCTGTCTCTGTACCTTTTCAATCTATATGTGGAACAGATCATTCAGGAGGCTGGACTTTATGAGGAGAAATGTGGCAACAGGATAGTAGAAAGACTCATCAACAACTTGTGTTATGCAGATGATACAACCTTGCTTGCTGAGACAGGACGGGAAGTGCTTGCTGCAGAAGGTCAAGGACTGTAGCCTTCAATATGGAATGAAGCTCAACATCAAGAAGACAAAACTCTCACCACTGGGCCAATTGACGGCACCATGATAGATGGAGAGGAGACTGAGTTTGTTAACAATTACAGCTTACTCAGCTCCACAATCAATAATCTTAATGCCAGCAGTCAGGAAATCAAAAGGTGAATTGCACTGGGGAAATCTGATGTCAAGGATCTTGCCAAAGTTCTAAAGAGCAATGATGTCAGTCTAGAGGTTAAGGTGCGCCTGATCCAGGCTATAGCTTTCACAATAGAGAGCTGGAAAATAACTAAGAGAGACACAAGAAGAATTGATGTCTTGAGTTGTGGTTCTGGAGAAGAGTATTGAGTATACCGTGGACCACCAAGAGAATAAACAGATCTGTCTTGGAGAGGGCAAAACCAAGTTTCTCTTTGGAGGCAAGAATTTTGAAGCTCCATCTCACATACTTTGGGCACGTGGCCAGTCCTTAGAGAATGATACCATGTTTGGAAAGGTGGAGGGACAGCACAGGAGAAGATACTGGATGTAATGGATTGACACAGTAACAGGGGTAAAAGAGGTAGGTGTGTCAGAGTCAGTGAGACTGGCTCAGGACAGGGCAGAACTCAGAGCTATTATGCTTAGGGTCTTTAGGAACTGCAGGTGACTCAATGGCACATAACAACATCAGCAAGATCTCTGTGGGAAGCTGAAATTAAAAATTAATACTCTGTTTTACAACCCTGCAGGAGCCTGGTGGTACAATGGTTCAGTGCTTGGCTGCGATCTTAAAGGAGATGATTAGGACTCATCAGCTGCTCCAGCGATCGGCTGTCATAAATATCGAGCTCCTTCACACTCGCCATCCTACTCTGTTGTGTCGTGTTAAGTAGGGTCACTGTAGTGTGGATAGACTCAGCGACAGTGGGTTTAATTATGGTGCTGGAGTTACACTTTTAGATACTTTGTATTGTTTGTTGTTATGTGCCATTAAGTCAAAACCAACTCATAGCTCCATCAGATTTTCAGAGGCTGGAAATTACATGGGAGAAGATTGTTCGTCTTTCTCCCACAAAGCAGCTGGTGGATTTGAACTGCCTGCTTTTGGGTTGACAAATCTTCATAATAATTTTAAAAAAGGGTTTCCTTATTGACTGGGCCACCAGAGGGCCCTTGTATTAAACAGAAGATATTATTGAATGAAGAGATCATTCCAAAGTGGTTTAATCACATTCTTCTCTTTAAGTGGTCTTAATTAATATTTTGCTTTGGGTCACTGATATTCTAGAAATGGGTATAAATGGGAAATTCTTTTTAGTAGAAAATAAAGATCACCTCTAGTGATGCAGTGGTTAAGTACTTCTCTGTTAACTGAAAGATCTGTGGTTGAATCTGCTCCTTGGGGAATGGATGTGGCAGCTTGCTTGTGTAAGGATTACAGCCTAGAAAAGCCTATGGGGCAGTTTAGTCTGTTCTATTATGGGCCCCGTGAGTAGGAATCAACTTGACAGAAGAAGCAGCCTTGATGGGTGGTGCAATTAACAGAGGTGGCTTGGAAGAAAGACCTGGTGATCTGCTTATGAGAAGTCAACCCCTGAAGCATTATAGACCGCAGTTCTCTTCTGATTCACAGGGGGTTGACTTGAATTGGAACTGACTTCATGGCAGCTGGTTACTGGTTGGTTAATGCTCTCCTAGGGGAGAATGAGGAGCCCCTGTGCTGCAGTAGTTAAATGTCTGACGGCCGACTGATAAGTTGGTGGTTCAAAGCTATCAGTGGCTCTCCAGGAGAAAGAGGTGGCAATCTGATTCTGTAAAGATTACAGCTTTAGAAACCCCCTGGGCCAGTTCCTTATTATAGAGAATGATTGGGAGTCAGCTTGATGATAAGAATAGGTGAGAAGGAGGTAAAGAGAGTTTATAGAAAGCTACAAGCTGCATGGTGACAGTGGTGGCTGTGTAGCAGAATTCTCATGTTATGTGCACTTCAATCCCAGTCAATGCACCTCAGGCATGGCTGCCACCCATCCATAGATATTTGCACAGTGATGTGAAGCTGAACAGATTTCAGTGGCGATTCTAAACTAAGACAGACAGTGAGAGATGGTCTTGACTTGGTGGTTGACTTCTGAAAAGCAGTCATTGGTGATACTGTGGATCACTATAGCGTGATTCTATTTTTACATGGAGCAGCTAAAACAACAATTAAATAAACTGTGTAAGCAAGAGAATCAATTCTTTTTCTCAACCAAGACACATATTCAAGGCCTTCTTTCTTCTCACTTTTAAAAATATGTTCTATATTGGGTACAAATTAAGAACATAAGCACTGCATCATCCTGACAGTGGAAATATGGGGCCACTTATCTTAAAATGAAGTTCAGCAGTCAGTTCACATTTATGTCTTAACTTGTACGCAGACACATAAACACACATGATATCCTGGTTATTCTTATTTTACTGTTTTAAAACCACTGTGACCATGACCACAATAGAAGATCCCAGTTGGAAAGGGTAGAAAATGTAGAACAAAATGTATAATACAATTTTTTAAGAAGTTCATACTTGTTAGAGACTAGAGGAACCCCTGAGTCTATAGCTCTAAGTCTTCTGGCTTGAAACCAAAGACATCGCTCACTGCTAGAGACAAACTTTCAGCTACGTAATAGCTGAAATAAGCAAGACCTACGAAGAATGAGCACTGTATAGAGGTCGGCTCTACAAGACCTGAAGTCAACAGTGGTTTAAATCCAAAGACAAAGAAAGGGAGTGACAGAGAGACCAGATGAATAGAAACAGGGGACTCAGGTGAAATACAGGGACACATTGTGGAGACTTTAACCAAACTGATTGGAGGATTAATCTGCTGCCTAAACATTTGCATAAAGCACAATAAATTGTTAACAAACAGAAAACCAACTCCCCAGAAACCTGAGCAAATGAGCCTATGAAAAAAAGGAATGTAGTATGCGTGGTTTCCTATAAGGAACACTTTGTTTTTTCTTGTGATGACTCTGGGAATAAGTTCTTGGTCCTCCCTTTGGGATGCTGCTATTGTTGTTAGGTGCCAGCAAATTGATTATGTCTCTTAGCCACCCTGTGAACGACAGGGTGAACTGTTGTTTCTTGCACCATCTTATGATCTGTCATACTCAAGCCTGCTGTGATCTTCCCTGGGTCAATCCATCTGTTTGAGGGTCTTCCTCTCTTTCACTGACCCTCCGCCTTTCCCAGCATGATGTTTCTCTCCAAGGACTGTACCATCCTAAAAATATGCCCAAAATAATTGAGATGAATTTCATCATCTATGCCTTTAACGAATACTCTGGTTGTATTCCCTTCAAGATAGATTTCTTTGTTCTTTTTGACAGTCCATGTTGTATTCAGTACTCTTTACCGACACCACAATTCAAAGCCATCTCTTCTTTGGTCTTCCTTATTTATTGTCCAACTTTCAGATGCATAGGAAGCATTTAAAAATACCATGGCTTGGATCAGGCACATTTTAGTCTTTTTACTAGCATCCTTGCTCTTTGTAACTTTGGAGAGGTTGTTTACAGATTTCCCCAATACAATGTCTTTTGATTTCTTGACTGCTGCTACCAAAGGTGTTGAATGTGGATCTAAGTAGAATGAAATCATTGACAATGTCAGTCTTTTCTGCATGTATCCTGATCTTGCCTGTTGATCCAGTGGTGGGGATTTTTGCCTAGATGTCGAAAGGTAATTCATATAGAAGATTATAGTCTTTGATCTTCAGTAAGTGCTTCAGGCTTCCTTTAATATTTTACATGGAGTGTTGTTATGTGCTGTTGAGTAGGAATCGATGTATAGCTGACCCTCTAGTGGGTTTTCAGAGGGAGCAAATGACATGGGAAGAGAATATCCATCTTTCTCCTGTTGAGCAGCTAGTGGTTTCAAACCACGTGCCTTTGCATCAGCAGTGCAATTGTTGAGGTACAGGGCCTAGAAAATGATGTTCAACAAAATAGATAATAGTGGGTAAACCTTATTCTATCAAAATGTCTTAATTGGTTTTCTCATCTGTTTCAGTATGTTCTAAAAATGGGTGCATTTCAGACAGCCATGGGGTCACGTATTGAAGATTCAGAACAAAATGCAACAACATTTGTTTATTGGGTCAACTGCTGACACAAGAGACGGGTGTTTAATGATATTGTAGAAGAGAAAATAGTAGCAGCAGTGAAGTAGACGTGAATAAGGATCAGGAGCTGGCATTAGTTAAAAAGATAGCACTGACTGAATGCCTCACATCAAGTCACTTCAACCTGGAGAGGTGCAGAAGAGACTAGAAATTCGAATGGGGATTCGGAAGAATAAAGTGTGTGGGATCTTAGGAGAAGAGCTAGGAAGAGAAGAATTTAGCCACCAAAGCTCCCAACAAAGAATAAGTGCCCAGGAAAAGAGTGGAAAGGGTGAGGAACTAGGAAGTGTGTCTAGACTCTGTTCAGCTTGTGGCAGGTGAATAGTAACAGAATGGATGCACTTGGTAGGAAGGAACTTGATGTTTCACCAAAGGTTTGGGAATTGGGGGTCTCACTCATGAAGGATCAGGCACAGACTCAGACTTTGGGGGATTTGGGTTCTACAGGAGGAGGAAAGCCTACTTCAGCCGAGAGGGGTAAGAAAGGGGTGACGAGTAAGGCAGCTTTTAGCTCGACATCCAGGTTGAGTGAGGTCCTTGCAGATAAATCTTGTGTGTCTCACTTCTCCTGCCAAACTGCATTCAGCTGCCGCCACTTTGGGCTCAGTCTCCCCTTCAGGCTGCCTGGTTTTTGTTTTGTTTTTTATCCCTCTTGTAAACAGATACATCCATCATTTTAATGCAGAGTATCAGCAGATATCACAAATTCAACATAAATTTACCCAGCAAGTCTACAGCCCACAGAATGATTGTTCTGGTGAATATACAAGGCAAGAGATTAAAATTTACAAACATGCTTAATGCTGAGCAGGAAATATTTGCTTCATTTTCTCCTTGTCAGGAGGGCGGATGCTTGTGCCAGTATGAAAAGCCGTTATTCTTCTTTGGCCATTTATTCTGAAGTTTTACAGTCCATTCTTTCAATAATACTCCCATCCACTTTTTACAAAGACTTTTAAAGAGAGCTATGTTTCTAATTCATGCTCTGTAATATTCTTTCTAGCATGTTCACTGTAAGAAAAAGCTAATACACTTGGGGAGAAGAGAGAGGTTGAACATATAGTCAGGGCTTGGGAAAGCCAGAATGCGTGGATTTATACCCAGGCTCTGCCATTTAACAGCTCTGCGACCTTGGGTAAGTCATTTCACTTACTATTAGCTGTAAATGTGGGTAGTAAGAGTATCCATTCCATAGACCTGTTTAGGGATACACTTAGTTAATGACAGTAAAACAGAAGAACGTCTGGCACAAAGTAAATGTAATGGAGTTCCTGTCAGTGTTGTTGGGTGCCTTCAAGTAGATTTTTGACTGCTAGAGATCATACAGAATGGAGAAGAACTGATTCATAGGGCCTTCTATGTTGTAATCTTTTGGAAGCAGATTGCCAGGTCTTTCTCTCTTGAAGCCATAGGGTGGATTTGAACTGTCAACCTTTAACAGCTGGTTAAAGGTTAACAGTTTAAAGGTTAACAATTGAGAACTCGACCACTTTGTCCTTAAAATTCTTTAATATCTTTCTTGGAGGACATGCTCTTTGGAAGGCAGGATGGTGAAGCTCTTTCTCTCATACTTTGCTCATGTTGTTAGGAAGGACAGTCTTTGGGTAAAGACATGATGCTGGGAAAGGTAGTTGTTGTTGTTGTTGTTGTTGTTAGAGGCCATCGATCAAGTATGACTCATAGAGACCCTGTGAACAACAGATCTGAAGCCTGTCCTATCCTGTGCTGTCCTCATCATTTCTGACATACTTGATTCTCTACAAGATGAATTGACACAGTATCTACAACAATGGACTTGAGTGTGGTGGAGACTGTGAGGATGGAGCAAGACAGGGCAAGAACCCTATTATTCACAGGGTCACTCTGGGTCATACTTGATGCAATAGCACCCAGCAATAACAATGAGCCTTGTTCTTGATCGTTGGAGAAGGGCATCATGCTCAGAAGGGTGGAGGGACAGTGCAGGAGAGGAAGATCCTGGATGAGACGGATTCAGACAGTAACTAGGGCAATGGGAGTAGGTGTATTGGAGTCAGCAAGACTGGCTCAGGACAGGGCAGGCTTCAGAGTTATTGTACATAGTGTCACTATGAGTTGCAGGTGACTTGGTGCCACACAACAACAACATATTTTGTTGTGTCTTTGGTGAAAGTTTATAATTTAATGCATTTATGTACAATATCTTCAGTGACATCACAACGTCACTTTTATTATTATCACAATGTCACATTTCATCATTAATTATCAACACTTACCATCACAATGTCACAATTATTATTATTTCTAAGCTGGTTGTTCTGTTTACATTAATCTAGTTTCCCTGCCCACAGACCTTCTAATCTTTATTTTGAAGTAATTATTGACCATTTTGTCTCTCATAGGTGATTTTTTTAAAAGGAGAACCATACTTATAATTGATAGTCTTTGTTTTGTAAATCAGTCTATTTTTTAGCTAATGGTCACCTGAGAGGCTAGCTGTGGCTCAAGGTTTAAAAAGTAGCTGAAGGCAATAGTCTTACAGTGTCCCCTAGTCTTAACCAATCTATGCCTTGCTATTATTAACATCATCATTGTTCTCAAAGGAATGTAGTAATTTTGTTCAGTGACTTGGGATGGCTTTGTCTGTGTTTTGATAAAGACCTGCTTGAAAGCTCTTTGTGTCAGTTTGAAGCTATCAAAAAGTACCACAATATAAGATTTTGCCACCCATTCATGTAGTTTTCATCTCAGCTTTCTCAATAGCATCTCACTTCTCCATTTTCCCATGTTTATATTTCTTTCACTTGATCCAGATACTTATTAAGTACTTATTTTGTACCTGGGATAGTTTTAGACACAAACAAAGGTAGAGGGGAAAGGATCCTTAGTCTTCATGATTTTAAAACTCCTGTCATTAATCTTAAACTCACTTATAGAAACTGACAATGTTTCTTTTTCTACTGAAGTCCAAAGATGTGAGGTGTTCTATTTAAGGTTCTTACCTTAGTCAGGAAAGTAAGCTGTTAGAAATCTAAAAAGTTACGTCAGTACATGGAAGAGAACTCTAGTAGCCTAATGGGTTAGAGGTTGTGCAGCCCACCCAAAGGCAGGTGATTCTAATCCACCTGAGGCAGCATGGGAAAAAGCTGAGAAATCTCCTCCCACAGGATTTAAAGCCTCTGAAAATCCACTGGAGGGTTTCCTATGACTTGGTTCCAACTTGCCAGCAATAAGTTGAATCAGTACATAGAAAATTCAGAGCATTTTTAAAGACAAGTTTGGTTTGACTAGTTGTAGCCTTTACTAAAGCATGCTTCACGAAACACTACTCTGCATTGTTCATCAATGTGCTGAAATGAAGGTAGAAGAAAAGTTCACAAGACAGTAAGTCTGAGAAAAGGGACCTGGGTGGGGCAAGAGTTAAGCTCTTGACTGTTAATTGTAAGGTTGACGGTTCTAATTCACCCAACCACTCTCAAATACGCATTTGTTACTTACTATTGCTGTTGTTTGGTGCTGTTGTCCAAACAAAATGAAACGTTGTTCAATCCCGATCTATTATCACAACGGCTGCTTTCTTGAGTCCACTGCTGTAGTTACCGCATCACCTCATCTCTTTGAGGGTTCCCTTGAGGGTTCTTTGAGGGTCTCCTTGCCTAGGAAGCCACAGGGAGCCCTTCTACTATCATACAGGGCTGCAATGAGTCAAAACTGACTAAATAATATAGAACAAGAAATTCAAGAAATTCTGGGTGAAGGGAAATATTTATTTGTTTTTTAGTATAGACCTCCACAGAAATCTTTATGCATCATGAGTCTTCTGAATGTGTAGTTATCCATTATAAATTTACAGTAAAAATTGCATCCTCTTTCTTCCCAATCCATTTCTTGAAGGACTAATATTCTTGGGATACAGGTTGGGAAGGATTATACGAGCTACATAGAGATATCCCTAAGAATGCATTTTTTTTTCAGTACATAAATAAACAACTGAATCAATAAAAAAAATGAGTTAGGGACAAAGACGTGGCTATTCTCCTTCCAGACAGAGAGAGAGAATTAGCAGTAGAACCCTAAGCACCTACTTCCCGGTCCCATTCGCGTCCTCTGGGGCCATACTTCGTTGGATCTTGGGCTAATGGGTCCTTTTAGTCCAGGTCAGTAAACCTTGCTGTCTCAGCCCTTGTTCTCTCTCTTTCCTAAGCTTCTTCATAAGGATTTAGTGACAATCAGTATCTGAGCTTCTTGTGGCCTCACAACCAATCACATTGCAGTGAAAGACGCTAGTCTGTGAATGCCGGAGGGGCGCTCTTTTTGAGAGAGGAACATGCTGGTGAAGGGGCCCTGGCTCCAGGCTATGGAGAGAAGCAGGCTTTCCGCAGCCTTGGGGCCATCAAGGCTTCTCCAGAGCAGGAAGAAGAATGTTTCCTTTACATTGCAGGCTTACAGCACATCTGTTCTTAGCGTGGGGTTGCACTTGAAGGCAAGGAAGAGGAGGGATGTAGGAGGGGGACAAGTAGAGAGAACTGGCTGTCCCCGTACAGCAGAGAACAGAGTGTCCGTTCCATGGCTCTCGAGATTGCAATCTCCTGGCTGACTTCGGTGAGCTTCATTTATAATTAACTTCATATATTTTATTGGGATTAGTGACTTGTCAGCATTTTTGGAGCTCCGCACTAAGCACTGGACATAATAACACTATTTATCTTCCACACAGGCACATTTTAGGGTGATGGATAAAGATAAGTCAAGAGTACCCACACAATTTTATCAATCTCCCATTTGTTTTGCTTTTCTGTTCTCCTGGTAAGAAAGGAGAAGGCAGGATGTTTTGTTTTCCTCCTCTCACGCAGCAAAAACTGCAGAGAAATTCTTGATGGAACGCAAGTATGCCCTTAAGAAATTCTCGTGTAAGATTGTTTTTATATCAATGCTCAAACTAATCCTGAGCTCTCCTCACTGACCTTCCTCTCACCGCGCAGGACACTCTCTCCCTGCGCATGGAAATGAGTTTATTAACCTTTTCTCATTTCACAGTGAGCCACTTGAGTACAGAGGAAAAAACTCTTAGGTGAAGTATCCAAAGTCTGGGTTCTAATCTCTCCAAACCCTGAGATCTTAGACAAGACATGTTACCACTTTGATTCTTGTTTTCTGAATTACTACTAAATCAGCACAATTCATGGCAATCTTGACTCATGGCGACCCGTATGCGGCGGAGTGGAGCTGTACTCGACAGGGTTTCTGATGGCTGGTATTTCTGGAAGTAGAATGCCAGGGTCTTCTTCTGAGATAATGCTGAATGCACATGAACCTCTAAACTTTCATCTAGCAGTCAATGACGTCAATCATTCCCCCCCCCCGCGCCCCCAAGGATTTCTTCTGTATTTATAAAATGGAGATAAAAACACTCAAAACCATGTCAGATAAGGGACTTATATATATAGAATTTATAAAATATTCAAGCATCACAAGATAAAGACAAATAACCCTATTGAAAAATGGACACAGTATATGAACTTCACCAAAGAAGACATTCAGACGGCCAACAAACACATGAAGAAATGTTCAAAATCCCTAGCTCTAAGAGAGATGCAAATCAAAACAACTAAGAGATATCTCACCCCAGCAAAGATAGCAAAATTTACAGAACAGCAAACATCAAATGCTGGCGAGGTTGTGGAGAAACTGGAACCTTTATTTCACTCTTGGTGGGAGTGTAAAATGGTGCAATGACTATGGAAGGCTGTATGGTGCTTTCTCAAAAGAAGTTGCAAATAGATATACCATTTGACCCAGCAATTCCACTACTGGGAATATGTCCCAAGAGACCATAACTAACACCCAAGTAGATATATGCACACCTGTGTTTATTGCTGTTTTGTTCACAATAGCAAGCAAAGAGTTGGAAACAACCCAAGTGCCCATTTGAAAAAGTTGAACAAAAATAAAAAAGAAAAGATTTTTTAAAAATCTTTTTAAATTAT
>NW_006399864.1:10994680-11011300 GCF_000299155.1 Elephantulus edwardii
TGAAAGTTTACAGAGACTTTGGATTTCCATTCATTCATTGTTGCACTTTTCTCCCTGCCCAACCTCCCCCGACTCCCCCAACCCATTCGCTCTTCTCTTTGAAAAAGAAAAGAAAACTTCTTTCACTGTTATACAAATTTGTATCTTTTATGTAGTGATCAAGAGAACCAAGGCATCATTCTTAATCAGACATTAATCTCTGTTTGTTCTTACTCTGATTTCGATGATCTTTTTTTCAGTTTAAGAGTGTTGTTGTTTTTATAGCTCATCAGGTTTTCTGTTCAATCCCTGTCATTTGCTTGTTTATAACTACCTTCTTATTACCTGGGCAGTTTATCTTTAAGCAGTGAGTAGCATGAGACAGTTAAAAAAACCAAACAGAAAATACTGAGAAGTACAAACACAGCCCCACTTTTCCAGTTCCTGGGAACAGATTTAGACCTTGAAGAAACAAAAATCTCACTGTTGTCCAAGAGGCTCGTGGTGACCATCCAGTGGGGCTCTGAGGCTGTAAATCTCTGTAGAGGAGACTGTCCATTTTCTCCTGAAGAACGACGAGTGGACTCAAACTGCAGTTTCGTCAGCAATACAATACATTACACACACCACCATGAGAGCACCTTAGACTCCTTAGAAGGGTTGCTGGCTAGTGTCCAGGAACTTTGGAATGAAAAATATGAGTTAGCTTGAATGCTTTCTTTTGTTAAAATTTTAAAATATTTTACAGCATATTCTTCCCATTTAATTTTTTTCTCATTCATTCATTGTTGCACAGTTTCCTCCCTTCTCACCTCTCCCCCCAGTTCACTTCTCTCTTTGAGAAGAAAAATTTTTTTTGTTGTTATACAATCCTCCGCGCCCCAAGTCCATAGTCCACTTTACTATGCATTTCTTTTTCTGAAATCTTGTCTTAGAAATAATACCTAATCACATATTCCTTTTAAACAGTTCTCTCCCTCATCTCTTTCAATGCAATATACATTGTTTATCCCATCTTTTCTTAGGTTCCCTGTTTTACAACAGTGGCATTATACCATATTTGTCCTTTTGTGACTGAGATATTTCACTAAGCATAATGTCCTCTAAGGTCACCCATTTTGAATAATATTGCATGAGTTCCTTGTGTTTCAATGCAGCATGGTATTCCATTGTGTAAATATACCACAGCTTCTCTATCCATTCGTTTGTTGATGGGCACTTGGGTTGTTTCCAACTTTTGCTATTGTGAACAAAACTGCGAAAAACATGGGTGCGCATATATCTACTTGGGTGGCAGTTCTGGTTTCTTTAGGGTATATTCCCAGTAGTGGAATTGCTGGGTCAAATGGTATTTCTATTTGCAACTTTTTTGAGAAAGTGCCATACAGCCTTCCATAGTGGTGGCACCATTTTACACTCCCACCAAGAGTGAAATAAAGGTTCCAGTTTCTCAACCATCTCGCCAGCATTTGATGTTTGCTGCTCTGTTGAGTTTTGTTATTCTTACTGGGGTGATATGATATCTCATAGTTGTTTTGTTGAATGCTTTCTTGGACTCTATGACATGTGTGGACAGTTCAAATCCACCTTCAGCACCACGGAAGAAGGATGGACAATCTCATTCCATGCATTTAACTGCCTCTGAAAACCTGCTGGAGGGACAGCTATGGGTCAATAACAAAGTTAGTTGTAAGGAGTTGCACTGCCAATGTAACGGGCATGGCTTAAATCCAACAGCTGCTTGGCAGGAGAGAGACATGCAATGTCCTCTTGTGTGATTTACTGTCTCTGAAAACCCACTGAAGCTTTGAGTCTGTTCTGAATTGATGACACATAATAAATAACACCCCCAAAACGAAATAGTTGTTGTTAGAGTCTGTAAACGTGACTCAGCACCCTCACATGATAGAGCAGGATCGTCTCATAAGGCTTCCTAGGATGTAATCTTTACAGAAGCAGATTGCCAGATCTTTCTCCCTCAGAGTCACTAGGTGGATTCAAACCACTAACTTTTCAATCAGCAACCAAGGGCTTAACCCTGGTATCACTAGGCTTGCTATTTCCGTTGTCTATTTTTTTTTCCAATTCTTTTTTTATCTTTATTTTTTTAAATATTTTTTTTTTTTTAAATTTTTATTTTTTTACAGAGGTTTTGGATTTCCTTTCATTCATTGCCGCAATTTTCTCCCTTCCCACCCCTTCCCAACAGCTCGCTTCCCCCTCCGAAGAGAGGAAAAAAAAAAAAAGAAAAAAAATTCCTTCAATAGTATACAATTCCCACGTCCCTTCCCCCTACCCCCCACCCTTAGTACACTTCTCTATGCAACCTTAATTCTTATTTCCTTTGTCTTTTAAATGGAGTAGAAGTGGTTTGCCCCTGTGCGGAGCATATCCAGTTCTCTAAGACCCTTTGCTATTCTTGCAGGGTGCTCATGGCACTCCTGATTCATTTCACAGGTAAAGCCACTGCAAGGACGTAATTATCTTAATTATTATGGTGGATGCACTGGTTATTCTTGAAACTTAGGTTTGGGCAATTGTTACAGGAAACTCAAGATACTATTCTAGCAATTGATCCTCCTTCCTCTTGGAGAGGTTCAGGGCTTCCAGTACCTAGACTATTCATTTTCATTTTGTTTATTTTTTGGAGAGGATTATAACATGATTAGTAAGTGAGTTTAGGATGAAAACCACAAGATCAAAACACATGAGCAAATCTTGGCCAGAGAAGAAAACCAACAACAGAAATTATTTTGTTTGAATAATTTTGACTTGTTTTGAAAACCAAAATGTAAGCTTTAAAATGCATCCACCCATAATTATAACACCCTTACATCACTTAGGACTTTGCTACTAGATCAATAGTTCTACATTTCCTTTGCTCCCTCTCATGGCTAATGAAGCCCTGTGTTTCTCACATAAAGATAAACAACCAAGGTAATGGAAAGGTAATTATAAACAAGGAAACTATTGGAATTGAACGGAAAACCAATTTTAAAAGACACTTTTCCTTCTCCACAAAATTTGACTGTTTGCTTCGAGTCATCTAATGCTGTGAGCAGGTTCAAAATGACCAAGTCCAATTGTCAGAGCATTTGACATTGAAGAAAAATTCACTCTTGGAGCAGTCACATGGAAACCAATTATTAGACAAGACAAAAGGGATGATTTTTCCGAAATTCAGTGGTAAGGTTTAAAGCACAGGAGTTCTAACTCGTCGCAATGTATGTGTGTGTTTTTCAAACTTCAAATGCGAGCTTCATTTTAAAGTCTGATAAAAATGCAGCCCTTAATAACACCAGATTTCACATATTTTCAGTTCATAGACAATTCCATACAGTTTTCTATCCTAAAAATAGCCTAGAAACAGTGGTAGAGCAAACCAAAAGTGACTGAGTTGTTTGCTGGTTTATCAAATGAAATGTAGTTACATATTGATACATTTCTAGTATCTACACAGATTGTCAGATCATAGAGTCAGGCAGAGCTAAAATTTGCCATCATTATGAGCATGTCTTGTCTCACAAACCTTCACATACACATTGTTTCTTGCTTTCCAAACATTATAGCTAACCATTTACCAGATATGTTTTCTACATTCTGATTATGGTCCCCATGATCTATTTTTTGTTGCCTCTTTCATTTAAGAATCTTTTCAATGTTCTTACCAGTTCTTTTTTGAGCGAAGCTAAGGCATGATCTATGTCTGCATCCGCTCTTATTGGTCCATCTTCTCTGACGTGCTTCAAGGAAGAAACTTCCTCCTGGCCACAGTTATTAAATGTGACAAGTTTGGAAGAACACTCTTTAAGCTGTGTCAGGATAATCTCCATTTTTTTCTAAATTTAAAATCACCTGAGAAGGATAGAGCTCTGTCAAGGTGGGTTTAGCTTTTGCTGAGTTATTTAGATAGCCTGGAATGTAAATCTTTGAAAAGTGGCAACGACTTGAATTGCAAACACTTATGTAATATTCTTGGAATTCTTCTGGCCAGGCGAGGAGACCATTATTTAAAAGCTTAACTTTTCCTTTCTAGTGGTCCTTGACCTTTTTTCATGCATATGTTCAAAGAGTACAGGAATGTATTAATACAGAAATGTGTATTTCTCAGCTGAGATTACTTCTTAGAAAATTTTCAGGAGAAGAAATATATGGGCTCTGCAAAGAATCTGAGGTCATTGATTTATCCTCCAAGTTTATTAGCAAAAACAATAATCTTCTTAGGATATGGGTGACAAATATTTCAAGATTATAAATGATCCCCTGACCCAAATATTTCACAGGAGAAGGCTGTGATATGTGCTCTTCTGGGTACCAAGTGAACTGGAATCTTTAAAGCTGCTTATTAAGAATAACATTAGGGTAAATGTATAATGCTTACCCTTTGCTTAGCACTACAGTAAGAAAACGGGCAGCTGGATGGCTTCATCCACAGGGAGTTACACTGCTAACATAAATGCAGCGTCTCTGTGGTGCTTCAAATCTACCTGCTGCCCCGTGGGAGAAAGATGGACATTCTCCGCCCTTACAATGAAAACCCACTGGAGAGTCGGTTACGTGTTGATTCCAAGTTATGATAGTAAGAAAAGAGCGTTCTGGGGAGGTAGATAGTCTGTAAAGAGTTGTGCTGCTAACTCAAAGATGGTGGTTCAAATCCACCAGCAGTTTCTGGGAAGAAAGATGGACAATCTCTTCCTCTGTGATTCACACACCTGGAAGCCCAATGGAGGGTCAGCTGTGAGTCAGTTTTGACTCACTGGCAAAAAAGAAAGCAATATTAAGAAATGCATGTACATGTTGGTTCTTTAATTCTCTTGTAACCTTGTGAGGCCCTTATAGTTGGGTCCATTTTACAGGTAAGTCAATGAAATGTTTAGAGAGGAAAAGACTGCTTGCTGCATTCCAAAACTTCTCTGTGTCATACTATGCTGCAGCACTTTCTAGGATTTTGATAAATGTATTTAAGAACTTGGAGAAAAACCTCTTCTGAGGTCTTGAAATCCCCTCCTGATGCCTCCAAGGTAAGTCACGAATTGCTGCATGTGCTTGATGCCAAGGCTAAGCCAACACTGCTTCTGGCTGACATAGAGGACACCCAGCTTTTGGGGGCTGAGCGTCTCTCAGATGAGATAGGCTCTTGTCAGGGCCCACTGTATTTCTGGGAGAAATAGTTGTAGAAAGAGAACATTTTATTTCTATTTTTGTTCTTTCCCACTGACATACATACATCTTATTAGTTTTACACACATCTTATTAGTTTTAAGTTGCTGTTCTGTTGTGTTTGGTTATCGTCAAGCTGGTTCTGCCTCATGGCAGCGTCAAGAACAGTGCAATGAGATGTTGCCCGGTTCTGACCCATCTTAGCTATACTTGGGACATTTGAGCCCTGTCACAGCTACTGTGATAATCCACCTTATTGAAGGCCTTCCTCTTTTTTTTTTTAAGTAAAATTTTTATTTTATACTGTTTTACTTACAAAGTTTGCATACTTTGATTTCCACACCAGATTTTTCCCATTTCCTTTACCCTCCTCTCCCTCCACTCATTAAATTGTGTGACCCGATGATTACTGCACCCCCCTTCAATCCTCTCCTCCTTGGATCCTCATACACTTTTTGCTACTTACTATTCCATTTCTACAGTTATGGTCTTATACCGTATTTGTCCTTATGGGACTGAGTTATTTCTTGCTGATGATTTGTTTTACTTAGCATGACTTCTCCAGGGATTTGGTCTTTTCTGGGAACACGTTCAAAGTAAGTGAGAGGAAATCTTGCCATCTTAGCTTCTAAAGCTGTACTTTTTCCAAGACACATTGGTTCATTGTTCTGGTAATAAATAATTTTCACCAATACCATAATTTTAATATATCAATTCTTCCTTACTTTTCCCTATTTGTTGTCCAGTTTCCTCAGGAATTTGAGTGGTTCCCTAAACATGTCCTGTAATCACACACTCCCAAGTCTTTGATCAAAGCATCTTATGTCTTAGTCCATCTTGAATGAACACATTCCTATGAATAGGCATCAAACAGAAATTAGCAGAAGTTCCTAAAGTTATCCATTAGCGGAGTTACAGTCTACTTGAAAACTTCTTTCTTGTCTAGTGTTTTTAGCTTCTCAAGTATGCCAGATGTCTCCAGCTACTGTACCACATAACACTTTGTATACACCCCATTAGTAGTACTCGCTGTATCCTGTAGTCTTACTTATCATCTAATTTCCTTGCTAGATCATGAGTTTTCCAATGACAGTGATCATGTTGTGTAATTAATACTGTATAATCAATGCACGAAACACATCCCAAACTAAACACCAACTGGCTCACCTCTCCCAGTTTCTCTCATTGCCACTGAGTCAGAACTATCTCGTAGTTGACCCTCCAGAATGTTTTCAAGTTTGTACATTACACGGGAGGAGACAGGTCATGTTTCTGGTGGATTCTAATACCAGAAGAGTGCATTCTTTGAATTAGCAGTGTTCCTCTCTTCCAACGGTGCCACTGTTGCTGTTCTTTGCCTTGGAGTCAGAACCAACCCACAGCTGACCCTCCAGCAGGTTTTCAGAGGCAGTTAATTGCATGGGAGGAGATGGGGGCCTTGAACTGGTCGCCTTTGGGATTGCAGCACAGCTTCTTGCCAGTAGGCCACCAGAGCTCCCTACCGTGTCACTAGAGCTTTCTAAACATCTCGTCATAAACCCGTAAGACAGAATACAGCTGCTCCATAGGGTTACCCAGGCTGTGAGTCTTTACAGAAGTGGACTGCCACATTTTTCTCTTGTGGAGTTGCTAGTGGATTTGAACTGCTAACCTTTGGGTTAAACCAGGTACTCAACCACACAATCACCAGAGTTTCCATCAGTCACATAAGACCACTGCTATTGAGTTGTTCTGATTCTTATTGACCCTCCATTGAGTTTCCCAGGCTGCAGGTCTTTACAAGAGTACACTGCTTGTCTTCCCACCATGAAGCTACTCGTGGATTCAAACTGCCTACCCTTCAGCTAGCAACCCAACGCATTATGCGCTACCCCATAGAGCAGGTCCGAAACCTTTCTTTCCTTGAAGTGAACACAAAGTTTGGAGCAAAGACATGTTTTATGAAGCTGTGAAATTGTGATTGTGTTACTTTTCAGCTTCTAAAAGTAAATTTGCCTGTTGAACTCACACTCTTTCCCACAATAGCCTTTTTTGAGCATGTGTCTGCTGTGAAGCAGTGCAACATAGTTTCTGAAGCCTTTATGTTCCTTAATAAGCTGTGTCACTCTTTTAGGAACTTCAGACCATTGTACAAGTGTCGAACCTTCTTGCCGTGGGATTCCCAGCCTACTTACCAGGAAGGAATCTCTGTAGCCTTGGAGTGAGTGTTCAGAAGATGTCCCAGGAGAGGAAGGGAGAGCAGCTTTGAAGAGGGATCAAAATAAAAGGCAGGGAAGTGCTTGCTTTGCTTTCATCCCTAGAAAGGAATCTGGAAGCTTCTGGTGCAACAAACTCTATTGAGAGAGTCACATGACTCTGCAAGGTTATGTAGCTAGTTGTCCCCTGTGCTTCTGAAACCGTTTTCTTCTGGAGAAATAAGAAGAGATAGAAAGGGAAGACACAATGTACCATGCTATTATCCCCATTTTGGGAGGAAAGGAACAGAGTCCATATGCTTAAGTAATTTGACCAAGATATACTATTCAGGACTGCAGATTTTAGTTGGTTCTTTTTAAAAATGTTTTTCTGAAAATCAAAGTAATGTTTGCAACATACACACATGAATAATAATGATCTATTATTACAGAAGATAGAAGGGCTCATGATGGAAATCACCAATTCTCCCCCTCTTGCATCTCTAGACCTGTACCATACAGCCCTCACCATGCCACCTACTATCTTTGATCTGTCTCTGCTGTTGTCTCATAAATTTATGCAATACTTTCAAAAGCAGAGCACTAAGTGCTTCACAATTCATTAAACTGGGGAACCTTGGTGGCCTATTGGCAAGAAGCTGCGCTGCAATCCCAAAGGCACACGGTTCGAGTCCACCAGCTGCTCTGCAGGAAAAAGATGGACAATCTCCTCCCATGCAACTAACTGTCTCTGAAAACCCATCAGAAGGTCAGCTATGGATCGGTTCCATCTCGACAGTTCGCAACAACCACCACCCTATGATGTAGACACTGTTCCTTATCCTACTTTGCAGCTGAAGAAACTCAGGCATGAAGAAGTTAAGATTTGCCCTATATAACATAGCTGGGATTTGAACCTGAACAGCTTCGGGCTCCTTGCATTTGATGATAATAGTGCTCACAGGCACCCTCGTTTTATAAGGAGGAGAATGAGATTCAGTAGTGTTAGCTGGTGGGCTTGGAGCATCACACCTGCATGGCGAAGCCTGGACAAATCCTGCTGGGCTCCCAGGCTCTTTCTACTAAATCTCTCTGCCCCAGAAGAAAACTGTATGAAGAGCGTGGAGAATCTCCCTGCTGTCTTAACCTTGTCTGGGACCAGAGAGGGAGAACAGGTGCAGAAGAGCAAGGGATTTATGAAAAAGAGCAATTAAAAAAAAATCCCAAGCCAAGCTGTTCCCCCCTACCCCCCATGCTGGGAAAACAGATTTTGGGTATTATTTATTTATTTTTTTTAGAGAATTCAATTTTGCTTAGAGTCATAAAAAGAAAATATTTTCTTTTTCACATATTTTTAAAAAATATTTTTTAATTTTTATTAATTTTAGTGGATGTTTACAGAGATTAATTGTTGCACTTCCCCTCCCTCCCAAATTCACTCTTCTTGAAAAATAAAAGAAAAACTCTGTCATTGTTATGCAATCTTTCCCCCCAAGTCCACTCAACTCTGCAGCATTCATTCTGGACGTCTGTAATGACAAGAATACCCATTCATATGTCCCTTTTAAACAGTTCTCTCCCTCATCTGTTTCAATGCAGTATACATCATTCCTCCCCTCCTTTTCTGTCTTCCCTCAACCCCATGTCATGCTCAAAGTACGTGTGACAGTTTCATCATCCTTGAATCTCAGGAGCAACACGGCTCTACTTCCTCTAAGACAGAGTTTACCAGCTCTTTGCCAACACAATTCCAAGGCATCGATTTTTCTTCAGTTTTCCTTAGTCATTGCCCAGTTTTCACAGGTATACAAAGCAACTGAAATGTCCTGGCTTGGATCAGACATGCCTTAGCAGCATTGTTTCAAAAGTGGATGGCCAGTCTGCCTCGTAGTCTGTCTTTGTCTGGAAGCTCTACTGAAACCTGGCCACCATGGACGACTGTGCTGCTATTTGAAATCCTAGCGGCATAACTTTTAGAATCTTAGCAACACACAACCAACCACTGTACAACAAAGTGACAGACATTGGGTGGTTTTAAAAAGAATGGTTTAATTTTAAGTTTCCTCTCCTGCTGGCTTTCCTTGCTCTAGAGAGCAAGGTTTTCAGGCTCTAAATATGGAACCCAATGCAGCCTTGGTGAAACAATTATTGAGCAATTGGCAGCTGGAGCCCACTCCGTTGCTTTTGGAGACAGACTTGGTGATCTGCTTCTGTACGGATTGTTGTTGCTGTTGCTATGTGCCATCGAGTTACTTGTGACTCATAGCGGCCTTATTCACAACAGCTCTAAACCCTGCTCTGTCTTGAGGCAATCTCATTGTCTCTGATACCCCTATCTCCATTAACCCACTCACTGAGTCAATTAATCTCATCCAGGGTCTTCTTATCTTGCACTGTCCCTCCATCCTCCCAAGCATGATGTCCCTCTCCAAGGACTGCACCCTCCTGGCAACATGCCCAACATATGTCAGCTGGAGCTTCAAAATAAGATCCATAAAGACTATAATCTAGAACATTCCAGGCTGCCTTTGAGTCAATCTACTTGTTGATGGCACCCACCAACAAACAGCAACTATATAATCATTGTTGACACTTCGAGCTTTGCCACAGAGCAGAGGATCACATGGGGGGGGAATCAGAGGGTAAGTGGGCAGGTGGACGGGGTTGGGGTGGGGCCAGAAGGTAGGCTGAGGCTCAGCATCTCCTATTTTCACCCAGAAAGATCCAATGTGGCCGTATGGATATTGCCTCAGATTTTACTGGAAAAATATTTTCCTCAGATAAAAAGAAAAAGAATGCATAATGAGCATAGAAATCTGTGTAGAATTGGAGGAAGAGGGGTTAATGAAGGGATAAAGTAAGACACCACTTAGAATAATGAGAAAACAAAACAGTTGCTTCAAAGGTGTGTGAATGACGGTCTTTAGCTGGAGGGATATAATGGGAATTCACCAACAATTCAGTTGGTCAGGGGGGAAGCCTCGATTCAGCATGCACATCCTTTCCAGGGGAAACAGGCCTGCGTTGGCGAGAATTTAAAAGAGACGGAGAAAGTTAGAAAAGATCAGGTGGATTAAAGATAATAAAAACCAAAGTCTTCCTTCTGGGAAGGAGCTCCTTAATAATTGAATTCACTGCGGACTTAGATGTTGCAGGTGAAGCTGGAGAATACTCAAAAGAAGCCCCATTAAGTGTTGGCTGAAATGTAATGAAAAATTGAAAGAGCTCTACTGCCCTCCTGAGTCTGAAGGCTGGGAAAGGTGGTTGGATCCATGGCCCTTAATTCAGTGTGGAAATGCCCATAAGCTGTTCTGTTTTCTGTAAACAGAGGATTTATTAAATTTCTCTTAAAAACCGATATAGGAGCATAGTAAAACAACAACAACAACACCCCACCAGTGCCAATGACACAGAAAATTTTGCAGCAAAAATGTAACACTCTCTTTTAATCCCCTTCTGAGTAACTCTTATTTCTGGCTTATTGTGTATCGATAAAGGAGATTCTTATTCATATATGTATGTGTGTGTGTGTGTGTGTGTGTGCATGTGCACACATTCCCCTGACACCATCAGTAAAATCTACTGTTCTGTATCTTGCTTTGTTTTCAGTCTAACTGTGTATCTTGATAGTTCCTGCTTTTTTTTTTTTTGTTTACAGTCTTTGGATAGCTTTGACCATGACCACATTAATGTACATTTAGTTTGCTTTCTGACTCTTGTTATCACTAATAATGCTAGGAATTCTGGTGGCTTGGTGGGAAGGAGTCTCATGGAAATCCAGTGGTATGTGGTTTGGATTCATCAGCTGTTCCATGGGGAAAAGATGGGTGATCTCCCATGAGAATGAACTTCCCACTGGATGAAAACCCACTGGAGGGTCAGCTATGGGTTTGTTTTGACTTGACAGCACACAACAATAACAATAATGCTATATTGGGATATCTGTCTCCACAGATGATTATACAAAGAGTACAGCTGTATGAATGTCTCCTAACAGGTCTATGGGAGAGGGGAGGAGCTGGGGGCAGACACAGATGGTAGAGGCACATGTAAGGAGGGAGCCTCCTTGGGAGAAAGGACAGGACCAGGCAGCTCACCTGTGAGGGGGGGTTTCCTACAAGGCAGTTCTTCCCTTGGTCAGAATAGGAGTATATGATACCAAACATGACAGTACCACCCTTACTGACATCACTACAAAAACCTAGTTTGAGAATACCTGACACTCCACTCCTTTGAGTGAACTCTGGTGGCCTAGTGGAAAGACTCTGCGCTACCAACACCAAGGTACTTGGTTCGAATCCACCAGCTGCTCTATGGGAGAAAGATAGGAAATCTCCAGTGTGATTTATTGCCTCTAAAAATAGCTGACCCACTAGAAGTTCAGCTATGGGTCAGTGGTCAGTTCTGACTCAACAGCTCTTAACAATGGTACCAACGACCACTGCTTTAACCTCAAGCTGTCATGCCTCAGCTGACCCAGTGTCTCTTCTTCCTGCATTTTCTCTCTTCTTCAATAGGATTGCCATGAACAGCCCTAAGCAGTTGCTGTTGAATTGATCCTGACTTAAGACGGCCCATGTGTGCCAAGGCAGGCCAGTTCTCCAAAGGCTTCCAGTGAGATCGTTCACAAGCAGATCTCCAAGTGTAGCTTCTGGGTGGTCTTGAACCACCAACCTTTCTTTTAGCATCTGAATTTGTTGTCCAGTTTTTACCAGTCGGGGACTCTGCAAAGTCCTTGTTGTTAGGTGCTGTCAAGTATGATTTATAGTGACCCTATGAACTGCCAACCTGGACCCTGCCCTATCCTGGGCCAGTCTCATTATCTCTAACACACTAGAGCCCATTGCTGAAGTCACTGTGTCAACCCATCTCACCTTCACTCCATTTTTCCAAACATTATGTCCCTTTCCAAGGAATAACCTCGCCTAGCTAGCTACATGTGTACCATATGAGAGATGAAGCTTCATCATCTTTGCCTCCAAGGAGACATATCTAAATAAAGATATGTCCATAAATTTCAGGGTATCAATTTTTAATCTTTTCTATTTCTCATTAGGGGGGAAAAACCCCCAGCTTCATGGACGAGTATTTTTTATTGTTAACTTCTTACTTCAACATATACTAGGCAACTCAAGTCCACTTCACTCATGAATCTCTTTTGACAACAGTTTCTATGTCAAAATCTGCATCAGACATTACACAGCACGTAAGACAACGTCTTTCACGTCTGCCTCCCAGCTGGCTCTAAGCTTCTGGAGGACGCGGGGAGGGCAGACTTTGTTGAGACTTTTAATAATATTCTCTTCCAAGACTTGAACCTGCTTGATGTGTGTGTTGCTGGCAGAAGGCACCAGTAACTACCAACTGAATGAGCATTCAAATTTTATTCTGCCTTTGACTCTTGTGAACTTGTGTCTCCAAGATATGTTGGGTTTTTCTTTAAAAAAAATTTGGATTTTTCCTGATTGTCTTTGAATCTTTCATATTAGCTACTTTTGTTCCCCTGGGGATGATGCTTCCTTTAGGTAATGAAGTTAATATTTCTGCATAAACAGTTGAAATTTAGATTTTTCTTTTTTCTTTGTTTTTCCATTTTTCTACCTAACATAATGTATGTTTATACCTTGTTGTTGTTCTTGTTATGTGCCGTTGAGTTGCCTGTGACTCTTAGTGACCCTATGTACAACAGCCCTAAACTCTGCTCTATCTTGAGCCAATCTCACCATCTTTGACACACCCATCCCGATTACCCCAGTCACTGAATCAAGCAATCTCATCAAGGATCTTCCTCTCCTGCCCTGTCCCTCCACCCTCCCAAACATGATGTCCCTCTCCAAAGATTGATCCCGTTTTGCAACATGTCCAAAGTATGCCAGACAAAGCTTCAGAATCCTTGCCTCCAAGGAGCAGCCTGGCTTCACCCTCTCCAGGATGAACTTATTTGTTCTCCTATCAGTCCATGATATAGTCAATACTCTTCTCCAGCACCACAGCTCAAAGGCATTAACTCTCCTTCTGTCATTCCTAGTCATCGTCCAGCTCTCTGATGCATAGCAAGTAATTGCAAAGACCATGGCCTTTATCAGGTGCACCTTAGTCTCCAGACTGACATCATTACTCTTCAGTACTTTGGAGAGGTCCCTGACAGCAGACTTTCCCAATGTAATTTGTCTTTTAATTTCCTGGCTGCTGGTACCAAGAATGTTGATTGTGGAGCCAAGCAAACTAAAGCTGTCAACAACCTCAATCTCTTCACCATCTATCATGATGCTATCAATTGGCCCATTGGTGAAAATCTTTGTTTTCTTGATGTTGAGCTTCAATCTGTCTTGAAGGCCTTCTGTCCATACCCTTCTGCAGCAAGTGCTTCAGGTCCTCCTCAGTTTCAGCAAGCAGGGTTGTGTCATCTGCATAACGCAGATTGTCGATGAGTCTACCTACAATGTATATGCCTACACTTATGAAAAGTGCATGTACACACACACACACACGCTCTTGGCATGCTGACTGTGTGCCTTCTGAGGTCATTTTCCTGTGAGCTTGTGACTAATACAGCCCACAGAGGAGCTCTTAGCTATCCTTTCCTACAAGAGAAGGAAGCAATTTGTGCCTTAACAAGAGAGTTAACACCAGCTGGTCATAGCGTAGTGAGTTTAATTACTGGCATTTCCACATAATATCACCCCAAAAGACATCTGGGTTGGAAGTGAACATGGGATTCCTTTTGGGTGAGCAAAATCAAAGAGGTCATGCAAAAGCCTTCCTCTGTGTAATCCATGTGCCTGGCACACATGGGCTGCGGTGACATTTCAGGGCATGATTGGCACTTAGCTGAGATGAGCTTTTTAATACGACTGCAAGATAAAATTGGCATTAGAGACTTTCACAAAGAAGCCAAATATGCCGCTAAAAAATAAGAGGGGAAAATGCTTGCACGTGAAAGATCAAAAAGAACTATTCCTTGTTTACTTTTCTTCCTTGGGTTAATTTGTTCTCTGTTAGATATGAGACCAAGAAGCCCTGGTGGTGAGATGGTTATGAGTTTGGCTGTTAACCAAAAGGTCAGCAGTTCAAACTCACCCAAAAGCTCCCAGGGTAATTTGCTTACATAAAGATTACAGTTGCAGAGACCTTATTGGGGACAGTTCTATTCTGTTATGTGGAGGCAATAGGAATATTTTCAATTGCTTTCTTTGTTTCTGAAAGTTGGATAGTGTGTAAGGATAACAGGAAAAAGAATCAATGCCTTTGGGTTGCAGTGTAGGAGAAGAGTACTGACTCCATCTCATGGACTGTCAGAAGAACAAACAAGTGTGCTTTGGAGGAAGTTGCAACCAGGATGCCCTAATGGCCAAGATGGTGAAAGGTGATCTCACCTACACCGGGTGTGTTTTCAGGAGGGACCAGTTCTTGGGAAAAGACCTCATGCTGGGACAGGTGGAGGGTCAGAGAAAGATAGGAAGGCCCTTAAAAAGTCAGATGGAAAGGGTGACGATAGAACATCAAGGATTGATTCTAAGGAGGCACAGGATAGCGGCAGGTTCAGCTCTGCTGGTCGTAGGTTGCTATAAGTTGTAGTTGACTCCAAAACACTTAACAATAACAGCATGGATTCAAAACAACTAGATGGCACAACACAACTGTATATATTGGATGAAACGAAACGGGCTTTATTTTCACAAATACAGCAAAGGAATCCAAATTCAAAACGGAAGTCAAGAGCAACCTGGGTTAGGAAATAGAGAAGGTGCCCGGATTCCCTTCACTTTCAGAGTGTGGCCAGCTCCACCAGCGTCTTGGGCATCACCTGAGAGCTTGATAGAAGTGCAGGTTCAAACACACAGAATTCTGGTAATGGACTTTTCGTCTAACAAGACCTATAGATGATACTCTGACACCCCAAAGCAGAGAAAGCACTAGCCCATGTTTTCTTTCTGTTTGTGGCCCAACGAGTAACCAAAACGAACCAACGTCTGAGTGACATCACACAGGCTCGAGATATGAGACGCTTCCAGTCATGCAGAAAGGAATGCACAGATGCACACTAAACCCCCGCTCCACCAAGAAGTGAGACTGCTTTGTCCTATCAACTGTCCTGAAAGGAACCACCCAGCTTCTCATGGGGCTTCCAGAACGGATTGCACAGAGGAAGAAAGAGTGTACAGGTTTGCTAATGAAGGAACAATGTCACAGCTATCATTTGTCACACTTGTCATTTACATGTCCTGATAAGGCCACTAGATGACCGGATCCTGACAAGGCCCTGGGGCTGATCACATTGACAGGACCCCTGCCCCAAATTCCAGAGCAAACTAACACCCTTTCTGGGTGTCCCCAAAAACCCCTATAAAAGGAAACTGTCTTTGCCTGCATGCCACTCTGGTTATCTGGGCGAGCAGTCACCTAGAGTCCCTCTGAGACCATGCAATAAAGGTCTGCTTGCGACGTGGGACCAGCTTCTTTTTCTCTCTCTGTCCAATCTCTCCCTGCCATCCCACCCCCCCAACAGGTAAGACTTCTAGCAGTGGGAGGAATTTCAAGGGGGTTCTGGTGACAGAGGTGCAGGTGGGAGGAATCTTGGCATATAACCCAGGAGGGAGGAGTTCTTAAATCTCTGCTCTCAGCACCCTGGGTAGTAGAAAAGGAATTTGTGGATTCTAAGGTTCATGCTAACACGCATGCATTTTATGTATTTTAGGACGGTTTGGTTGTGCAGTCAGGTATGTTGAGCCAAGAACTTGACACCTCAGTGACTGTGTGTTTTAAGCTGTGTGTACTTTCGTGAGAATCCCTGGGTGGTGCAAATGGTTGAGTGCTTGGCTGCTAATGGAGAGGCCAGAGGTTTGAGCTCATCTAGAGGTGCCTAGTAAGACAGGATGACTCAATTATCTGTAAAAGGATCACCCTGTGACGGGACTGACATCAGGGTTGAGGGAAGACAGAAAAGGAGGGGAGGAATGATGTTTACTGCATTGAAACAGATGAGGGAGAGAGCTGTTTAAAAGGGGCATATGGATGGGCATTATTGTCGTTACAGAAGTCTAGAGTGAAGTCTGCATAGTGGAGTGGACTTGGGCGGAGGGATTGCATAACAATGAGAGTTTTTTTCTTTTCAAGGAGAAGAGTGATTTGGGGGGAGAAGGGGTAGGCAGGGAGAAAAGTGCAACAATGAATGACTGGAAAATCCTAAGTCTCTGTAGACTTCCATTAAAATTAATAAATACATTTTTTTTTCTATCTGGATCAATTCTATCTGAATTTTTTAAAATTTTATTTTATTAACTTTAATGAAGATTTACAACATTTG